>NC_079199.1:6506925-6644854 GCF_029499605.1 Hyla sarda
CTTGTATATAGGAGCTGTATTATAGTAGTTATATTCTTGTATATAGGAGCAGTATTATAGTAGTTATATTCTTGTATATAGGAGCAGTATTATAGTAGATATAGGAGACAGTATTATAGTAGTTATATTCTTGTATATAGGAGCAGTATTATAGTAGTTATATTCTTGTATATAGGAGGCAGTATTATAGTAGTTATATTCTTGTATATAGGATACTGTATTATAGTAGTTACACTAGGCCCAGTTAATCTAGTCTAGCTAGTTGTGAGTATATTTATGTATTTTGGCCCTGACTTGGTCACTGTGTATCTCATATCAGTAATGAATTATCCCCTGGCAGCTCTTATTATGGGGGTTTGGCTGCTCCTTTTAGTACACACAGATGTTTTCCTTTGTACGTTGTATTTCGGGGCTGCGCCAATCTCATGCTGCGCCAATAGTCAATTAGACATAAATTCCCAAGAACTGGAGAGAAAATAAATAGTTGTTGCTTTGCAGTCATAACATTATATAGTCCTGACCCCCCACAATGTTGGGCATGCTGGGATTTGTAGTTTTATTACTGTTGAGTCACAGGCTGCAGGCCGCTGCTCTAAACGCCTGCTGTAATATAATTTTTGTATAGATTAGCGTTTTCCTACCAGAGTGCCTCCAGCTGTTGCAGAACTACAACTCCCAGCATGCACGGACAGCCGTTGGCTGTCCGGGCATGCTGGGAGTTGTAGTTCTGCAACAACTGGAGGCACCCTGGTTTAGGAACACTGATATAGATAATTACATTCATACAGCTATAGATTTATTTTAACTGATCTGGTGCGCCACCTAGTGGTAATTGACTCCTGTTGACGGAATTCTATACAGGACAGGAAAAATAGTTCTACGGAGTATCACACATGATGGACTTAGATACAGGCAGGACTCAGCAGACAGTATCATGAATGACAGAATTATATACAGGACTAACAGTATCACACATGATAGGCTTAGATACAGAACTCAGCAGACAGTATCCAACATGAAAGGCTTAGATACAGTACTCAGCAGATAGTATCACACATGATAGGCTTAGATACAGAACTTAGCAGACAGTATCACGAACAATAGACTTATATACAGGAATAAGCAGATAGTATCACACATGATAGGCTTAGATACAGCACTCAGCAAACAGTATCTCACACGAAAGGCTTAGATACAGGCCTCAGCAGATTGTATCACAAACGAAAGGCTTAGATACAGAACTTAGCAGACAGTATCACGAAAGATAGATTTATATACAGGACTAAGCAGATAGTATCACACATTATAGGCTTAGATACAGCACTCAGAAAACAGCATCTCACACGAAAGGCTTAGATACAGGCCTCAGCAGACAATATAACAGCCACAGATACTGCGACTAAGCAGGCAGTACACTTTAACAGACTTAAATACAATGGCTTAGAGGACAGTTTCACACATAAGAAGCTTAGATACACAGGTAAAGCAGATAGCATTGTGGTGTCCCGGTGCGGAATACACTTGTCCACCTGCCTTGTGAGGTGGATGTCTCTTTCTAGTATCTGTTCTGGCCCCAGCTCCAGCTGTAAATGTCATATATTTTATGATTTTATTTAATGTGATTTCTATTGTTTAATGCACTTGTATTTTCTCTGTCAAGAGTGAACTGTATCTTTGTAGGAGGATCCATGGGGCATCACGTGCACTTTGGCCAATCAGCTCCCCTCAGGTCTGTCTGAATGGGGAGGGGTAATTGAGTGGGGGTCCAAACCTCTGCTGTGTGACCTGTACATCACCAGATCCCATTGACCAGGTCGTCAGCTTTTGGGACAAGTACCAAGAGAGCCGATGGGCCCCATAGCTAAAGCAAAGGATAAAGTGAGTGAAGATGCTCTGGCCACTCCTGTCCATATAAGTCCACCCTGGCGGTAAGCACTCACATTGGATTTCACTCAGTGAAGTTGCAAGAGTGAGTGATAGCCAGCTCCCAAGTCTAGTCAAGTCCCAGTCAGTCAGTCTAGTCACATAAAGGCTAGCTCAGTCAAGTCTGTCCAAGTCAAGTTCAGACAAGTCAAGTCACAATCTAGTCAGAAAGGACTACAAGTCCCAGAGTGCCTATACAGGAACTAGAATTGCACTAAAAGTGAACTGTCCTGTGTGTATCATCCTGCTGCAGTTCCTGAAGTAAAGTTTACAAGTGGTTTCCCTTACCTGGCATTTGTGGTATTCCTTACCTGCCATTTGTGGTATTCCTTACCTGGTATTTGTGGTATTCCTTACCTGGCATTTGTGGTATTCCTTACCCGGTGCTTGGCATGGGCAGCCGCTTATCCTAACGTCATGAACTCTTATCATAGTCATAACACTCATAAGTCTACACACACGGCATTAACCCCAGCTCTCCACAGTATCACACATAAGAGGCTTAGATACACCAACTCAGCAGCGCACTGCCTCCACATTGATTTAAAGGGGTCCTTCGGTGCTCCAGCATTCTGGACATTTTGTTCAGAACACTCGGAGTAAGGGGCCGTGATACTGACGTACTGGCCACGCCCCCTTGTGACATCACACCTCGCCTCCTCTATTCATGTCTATGGGAGGGGGCGTGTTGTCAACATGCCCCCTCCCATAGACATGAATAGAAGGGGTGGGGCTTAACAGCACGAGGGGGCGTGGTGTGACATCACGACCACTGCTGCAGGAACACCAAGTGTCGCAGTAGATCGCAGGAGAACCCAAGGCATCTTATACCCTTTCCTTTGGATAGGAGACAAGATGTCTAGCAGCGGAGTACCCCTTTAAAGAGATGCTCACAACCTATCCACAGGATAGATGATAGGTGTCTGATAGGTGGGGATCTGTCCACCGAAGCCCCCACTGATAAGAAATGGGGTCCCATGTCCCCTTCCTATTAGAAATGAATAATGATCAGATTTCATTATGTACGAAAGGAATAATTGCAAATCAATTCAACTTGTAATTTCTGTCCCTATGAATGTTCATCCTGAGCTCTCTGGTTCATGTATAAAATAACAGATGTACAACATACGTAGGAGGATGAAGAAGGTGACAAAATATTATCTGTAGGGTCTGTAGAAAGTTGGGTGATAACCCTAAAGGTCACCTTAATGGCTGCCATGGTGACCGAGAGAAAAGACGTCATAGGCTAAAGTTTACCAGTTACCGGGTGAGCAGTAGAATACGGTGTGTGGGGGGCACATACTTATATCCCAATATTTATCACCAGTATATCACAAGATGTTCACATACTTTATAGGTCAGAGATAGAAGCCAGATCCACAACATTCACAGGGGCTTAATGTGTGATAAATAATACAATGTAACAAAGATATACACAGCTGGTATAAGTTATATATCTCCTGTATATAGAGATATGGACCATGTATAACCTGGTATATACTGTATATAATATATATGTACAGCTGGTATAAGTTATATATCTCCTGTATATAGTGATATGGACCATGCTGGTATAACCTGGGTATATACTGTATATAATATATATGTACAGCTGGTATAAGTTATATATCTCCTGTATATAGTGATATGGACCATGTATAACCTGGTATATACTGTATATAATATATATGTACAGCTGGTATAAGTTATATATCTCCTGTATATAGTGATATGGACCATGCTGGTATAACCTGGTATATACTGTATATAATATATATGTACAGCTGGTATAAGTTATATAATCTCCTGTATATAGTGATATGGCCCATGCTGGTATAACCTGGGTATATACTGTATATAATATATATGTACAGCTGGTATAAGTTATATATCTCCTGTATATAGTGATATGGACCATGCTGGTATAACCTGGTATATACTGTATATAATATATATATGTACAGCTGGTATAAGTTATATATCTCCTGTATATAGTGATATGGACCATGCTGGTATAACCTGGGTATATACTGTATATAATATATATATACACAGCTGGTATAAGTTATATATCTCCTGTATATAGTGATATGGACCATGCTGTTATAACCTGGTATATACTGTATATAATATATATGTACAGCTGGTATAAGTTATATATCTCCTGTATATAGTGATATGGACCATGCTGGTATAACCTGGTATATACTGTATATAATATATATGTACAGCTGGTATAAGTTATATATCTCCTGTATATAGTGATATGGACCATGCTGGTATAACCTGGTATATACTGTATATAATTATATATGTACAGCTGGTATAAGTTATATATCTCCTGTATATAGTGATATGGACCATGCTGGTATAACCTGGTATATACTGTATATAATATATATGTACAGCTGGTATAAGTTATATATCTCGTGTATATAGTGATATGGACCATGCTGGTATAACCTGGTATATACTGTATATAATATATATGTACAGCTGATATAAGTTATATATAATGTACAGCTGGTATAAGTTATATATCTCCTGTATATAGTGATATGGACCATTCTGGTATAACCTGGGTATATACTGTATATAATATATATGTACAGCTGGTATAAGTTATATATCTCCTGTATATAGTGATATGGACCATGCTGGTATAACCTGGTATATACTGTATATAATATATATGTACAGCTGATATAAGTTATATATCTCCTGTATATAATGATATGGACCATGCTGGTATAACCTGGGTATATACTGTATATAATATATATGTACAGCTGGTATAAGTTATGTCTCCTGTATATAGTGATATGGACCATGCTGGTATAACCTGGTATATACTGTATATAATATATATATGTACAGCTGGTATAAGTTATATATCTCCTGTATATAGTGATATGGACCATGCTGGTATAACCTGGTATATACTGTATAAAATATATATGTACAGCTGGTATAAGTTATATATCTCCTGTATATAATGATATGGACCATGCTGGTATAACCTGGTATATACTGTATATAATATATATATGTACAGCTGGTATAAGTTATATATCTCCTGTATACAGTATAGTGATATGGACCATGCTGGTATAACCTGGTATATACTGTATATAATATATATGCACAGCTGGTATAAGTTATATATCTCCTGTATATAGTGATATGGACCATGCTGGTATAACTTGGGTATATACTGTATATAATATATATGTACAGATGGTATAAGTTATATATCTCCTGTATATAATGATATGGACCATGCTGGTATAACCTGGTATATACTGTATATAATATATATATATGTACAGCTGGTATAAGTTATATATCTCCTGTATATAGTGATATGGACCATGCTGGTATAACCTGGTATATACTGTATATAATATATATATGTACAGCTGGTATAAGTTATATATCTCCTGTATATAGTGATATGGACCATGCTGGTATAACCTGGGTATATACTGTATATAATATATATGTACAGCTGGTATAAGTTATATATCTCCTGTATATAGTGATATGGACCATGCTGGTATAACCTGGTATATACTGTATATAATAGATATGTACAGCTGCTATAAGTTATATATCTCCAGTATATAGTGATATGGACCATGCTGGTATAACCTGGGTATATACTGTATATAATATATATGTACAGCTGGTATAAGTTATATATCTCGTGTATATAGTGATATGGACCATGCTGTTATAACCTGGGTATATACTGTATATAATATATATGTACAGCTGCTATAAGTTATGAAGGTTCTCATTCACTGACAACAAGCAGAGAACTTTGAAGTGAAGATGAAAGGACTTTTTATTGGGATGTTGCGGAACTTTTCATTGCTGAAGCGAATCTTATGTAAACACTGCTCCGGCCCTTTAAGTTCGTCTTCGCCTTATTCTGCTCCTCACCTTGGATGGATCCCGCGCACTTTTAAGTGAATGATGTGCGATGATTCCTTTAGGATTGTGCTGAAGGGCGGAATGAATTCCACCTGCGCAGTTTTCATCCCCCTGGTATCGCGCCTCACTGGCGGTCGTCTATTTTGGACCCGCGTTGTGTATAATTGGAAACATTGAATGAATATTTTATAGTCGTAGATATAAATGGCTTCCAGATATTTCTATTTCAGAATCCTGACCTGTAAGTAACTGGAAACTTTCTTAAAATACCGGCGCCGCGCTCTAGATTTTATACTGCGCCGCCTCCCATCGCCTCAGGAGGGTGCCCTGGGAGCTCGTACGGACGTGAGGTGCGATATTTTTGGATTCTTCCAGAACCTGCGCTCTGCCGACCGTAACCTAACATGTGGAGCGGAGAAATGGGGCTTTTACGTATTAAAGTCTTGGGAATTCCCCTGTTTACGTTCTATTTCTGACAATTATCGACAATGATAGACAAATACGTCAGCGACCCGTCATACGGGGGCGCCGACATATACTGCGGCATACGGAAATAGTTGGGCAACATGTTACATGACTTTTATTAGAAGTCGCGAACAGGTCGCAGTCACATGTGACTTCCGAATTGTGACCGAAAACCCATCATAAATCCATGCAACACCATTTGCAGACATTAGGTACAATACTCCGAAATTGCGCCACCACAGTCGCCATGTACCCCCTAGCCTTGGGTTTATCCAAGATGACAAAAGCAGAGCTGATTTGTTTAAAAGAACAGCGCCACATCTGTCCTCAGGTTGTGTGTGGTATTGCAGCTCAGTTTTATTGAGGAAAAAAAAAAAAGGCACAATTTCTTCCCCCCCCCCAAAAAAAAAATTTAAAAAGGCCATGCGTTAACGCTTTTTTGGTGCGATTCTTCATCTATTAAAAAAGAAAATAAAAAAATAGTTTTCACAAAAACGCTGTGTCAGTCAAGCTTTTCTGTGATTGGTTGCTATGAGCGACAAGAACAAAACAGCGACAAAAATGGGCTAGCGCCATATATTTTAGAGGAGAGCAGGGGGCCTCATTCATGTCAGTCGCCCAAACGGAGTCAATGTTTAAGCCGTATGCGCTATTTTCAGCAGATTGGATAATGCGGCAGACCGTGCTTTTGACTCTGGTTAAAAAAGCGCATACGGCCCTAACACAGTCGCTAGGTGACTCCCTCCCCTCCGGTCAGTGAAAAGAATGGCAACTGTTGCTCTCCGTTACAGTATAGGTCAGTATTACATTTTTGGCGGGAAACAGACGGCTACGCCTGACGGAAGCCCTAACGCAGTGTGAACCGCGCCTTACTCCCTGTTATCAACCCTGTCAGACTGGAGAGAGACTGAGTTTAGGACATATAAATATTGGGGGGAGATTTATCGTGCTCTCTTAGGCCAAGTTCACACGTATCGGGCCTCTGTTCGCCGTATTCGTTTAGTGGGGCATGAGCGGACTCCGCGATGGAGCTGTGATGCGATCTTAGCCTCAGGCTCAAAACGCGACAATTTTACTGTGCGCGAACACGGTCTTATAGTAAGATTCTCCTTGTTGCCCATAGCAACCAGTCACAGCTTTACTTTCATTTTACCTCATAGGAAAAGTGAAAGCTGAACTGTAATTGGTTGCTTTCTGCTGAGCTGTAATTGGTTGCTAGGGGCAACAAGGAGATTCTCACCATAAGACAGCGCCATCAATCTCCGCCATTATCTGTTGTTCTCTGTTACCAGCCATTGAGAGAGACTGACGTGGGATCTGGGGTCGTCTTGTTCGTCATGGGGCCTGCCATCTTGTATTATTTTCACAGGATAGTATTATATGGCAGTGGACTTCCAGATGTTGCGAAACTACAACTCCCAGCAGTTGGCTGTCCGGGCATGTTGAGAGTTGTAGTTTCGCAACATCTGGAGGACCACAATTTGGAGACCACCTTTATATGGGGTATTGGGCTGCACTGTAGGTACCGTAATGGGGGCCCTGATCATTGCAGCAGAGGATGATGGAGGTTGTTGTACCTCTTCTTAGTATTCCCTGCACACCGCTGATACTGGCCACTCAGCTGTGGCCCTACCACTTGAATGGGGCCACACTGCAGCGCCCCTGCGCCAAATCAGCGCTGTGACCCCCTATAGTTTTAGAATCGTGGGGTCCGAGAAGTTCCCTTTTAAGATAATTTTTTTTAAATCAAGAGATATTGGTATCTACGTCGGCGCCCAGTGTCCCCAAAAACAGACAGCCCCCCGATCCTGTTTTTCTATTACCGGGACATATTTGCCATTCGGAGGTCTGGGGCAAGCTGAGTAAATCATCCTGGCAGCCATTTTGGTTGTCACCCAGCTTTTTCCGGAGGATTCACGAATGGGAGTGATAAATGCAGGGTCCTTCTTTTTGGGTCTGTAAGGGGTTAACGTCAAGGGGGTGTTCTGGTTCCATTTATAAATGACTGCAGCCGCTCCGCTCTCACATTTGCGCGGCGGTGATTTATTCTCTCCTTTTACCTATTCATTTCCATTTGCTCCTGGTCCCCCCCCCCCCCCTTGCAGTCGCTCCATCTAATTGCCACCTGATTTATTGATCGCCTATGAGGGGGGGGTTGTCTCATATCAATCACGCACTTGCTGAACGGGCGCAGCTGCTGACAGTCGTTTGTCACCGGGTCGATGGTTGAAAGACGTGAAAATGGTCGGGTTGAGGGCGCAGATAGAAAAGTGAAAATTGGGAATGGAGGCTTCTGGGCGGAGGCGTAAACGCTGCGATTTATTGCTCCGTCTGTATTGTCTCCGCGTCAGGGCAGCTGCACGATATTCCACCAGCGTTGTGCATATTTACATGTTACTCGGCTTTTCACAGCTGAAGGTTTGCTACAGTTGTATCTAGTGTAAGCAATTCTCTGTGAGCTAAACAGTCCGGCCTCTAGACCAGGGTTTCCCTACCGGTGTACCTCCAGCTGTTGCAAAACTACAACTCCCATCATGCCCGGACAGCCGTTGGCTGTCCGGGCATGCTGGGAGTTGTAGTTTTGCAACAGCTGGAGGCACACTGGTTGGGAAACGCCACTGTTCCCATTCACTGACATCAGAAAATTTTTAAATATGGCGGCGAAATGAAATGCAACGGGTCAGATTTATGAAGACCCTGATTGCTGGAGTAAACTGCGCAAAACTTATTAAAAGGCGTCCGCTTTTTCCTAGAATTTGGCGCAATTTGGACTGTCTTAGGCCTAGTTTCAGTGGGATTCTGCTGCATCGTGCACACAGAGGAAACATCTGCTGCGGAAATTCTGACCCGGTCTCGCAGAAAGAATGGACATGTCCATTCTTTCTTGGAAATGTATTGTTGTCTATGGAGATGGCGCATTCCTGGGCGGTCTTAGCGCCGGAATGTTCTGCCGGCGCCCGCCTTCTGCTTTATGTCTGTTGAAAATTTTTATTCTGCAAAAAAATCTGCCGTGTCAACATAGCATCAGACCGGATTCTCACGGCTGAAAGTGTGCGGAAAACACGGGCGGACATTCCGCAGATTTGAATAATCTGGGGACGCCAGGTCTGCTTGGAAATTCGCCGTCTCGTAGACAGCAATGGTTTTTGTCACAAAAACCGGGAGGAATCGGGCAGACAGTGCAGCAGAATCCCATTGAAATCGTTGAAATAGGACTCTGCTGCAGCGGAAAGTCCGTGCGGACATTGCGCCGTGTGAATATAGCCTCAAAGTCAAAAGATTCAGAAGTAAAATGCCCAAAAAAATGCCAAAAACTCCTTCGATCTCTGCCGCGGCACCCCAGTCATCTGGTTCACGGAGCGAACTCTGTGCAGTGCCAGATGACTGCCGAACACAGCTGCCACGCCCCCTCCAATAGACATGAATGGAGGGGGCGTGGCATGACATCATGAGGGGTGTGGTCGTGAGGGGTGCCCGAAATGGTTGTGAGCGGGTGTTCGCACACACCCTATATATTTATACATTTATTGGGAACATACTGCACCATAATGAGCACTGGGCACCGCAGAAGCTTTTGGGCTCGTTCACACTGCAGACATTCCGCCGGCGGAACAGATATTCACCTAAAGAATCAAGATGTTCATTCTTTCTGCTGAATTTCGTCAGACTGCATTGCTGTTGTGGTGAGGGCGTGATGAGGGCAAATGGAATTACCCTAGGGGTAGATGGCATTATACCCTTGTGTTCGTGACGCCAGGGCGTGGTTTAACTGCTTCACCACCCGAAGGTAGACCGCTGGATCCTGGGCTAGGCTCGGGGGGAAAATAATGACTCCGACGCCAAGTTACGGAACGGCAGCTTTACTGAGTCAGACTAATGTAACGGTCTATACAGCTTGAGGTGACCAGCGACTTCAGAGACCACAGGGCTTGTCGGGACTTATAGTGGACTTGGACAATTTGGATGCAGACCACGCTGACTTGAGACAGACTTGACTTGGACTGACTTGACTGAGTGACTATGACAGACTTTACCCCGTTTGTAGCTTACCAGGCTTTGACTTGGACCTGGGGGGTAGTGGACTCGTGGATCCGTGGCTGCGTGGTAGATTTTGGCCTCCTCTGGACCCAAGACACAACCCTAGGACTTGACCTCTCTGCAACGAAGCTAACAGGAACTAAGCATAAGAGAGAGAGCGAGAGAGAGCACTCCACCCAGGGCTTACATGGGGGAGACTCTGAGGGGTCCCATAGGTCCCCCTGTAGGTCACATGGTCACTGGTACCTTACATAGTTACATAGTTAGTACGGTCGAAAAAAGACATATGTCCATCAAGTTCAACCAGGGAATTAAGGGGTAGGGGTGTGGCGCGATATTGGGGAAGGGATGAGATTTTATATTTCTTCATAAGCATTAATGTTATTTTGTTCCAGGAATGTATCTAATCCTGTTTTAAAGCTGTTAATTGTTCCTGCTGTGACCAGTTCCTGAGGTAGACCGTTCCATAAATTCACAGTCCTCACGGTAAAGAAGGCGTGCCGCCCCTTTAGACTAAACCTTTTCTTCTCCAGACGGAGGGAGTGCCCCCGCGTCCTTTGGGGGGGGTTTAACCTGGAACAGTTTTTCTCCATATTTTTTGTATGGGCCATTAATATACTTATATACGTTTATCATATCCCCCCTTAAACGTCTCTTCTCAAGACTAAACAATTGTAACTCCTTTAATCGCTCCTCATAGCTAAGATGTTCCATGCCCCATATTAGTTTGGTCGCGCGTCTCTGCACCCTTTCCAACTCCGCAGTGTCCCTTTTATGGACAGGTGCCCAAAACTGAACAGCTTATTCCAGGTGAGGCCGTACCAATGCTTTATAAAGGGGGAGTATTATACACTATAGACTGTACCAATGCTTTATAAAGGGGGAGTATTATACACTATAGACTGTACCAATGCTTTATAAAGAGGGAGTATTATGTCCCTGTCCCTTGAGTCCATGCCTCTTTTGATACATGACAATATCCTGCCGGCTTTGGAAGCAGCAGCCTGACATTGTGCTATTCTGTAGTCTGTGATCTACAAGTCACCCAGATCCTTCTCTACCAGTGACTCTGCCAGTTTAATCCCCCCTAAGACATACGACGCCGCAGGTTATTAGTACCCAGATGCAATCACATGACAACAGTTCTTAAAGATATATAACATTTTATGTACAATGCATTACTTAGGGGAATGTACATAGGAGACAGGTGAAGGGGAGACCAGGGGTCACAGCATGGAGTCTGCTATACTGGGCCACCACCAGGGCTCTTGTGGGAACGGAATTCCTGCACTTTTTCTGCAGGACCAGTCCTTGAGTGGAAATCTTGGGTGAGTTCCCACACCTTTTCTTCCAGGACTTGACCCCTGGCCATCACACTGTCTATGACAGTGGTCTCCAACCTGTGGACCTCCGTATGTTGCAAAACTACAACTCCCAGCATGCCCGGACAGCCGTTGGCTGTCCGGGCATGCTGGGAGTTGTAGTTTTGCAACATCCGGAGGTCCGCAGGTTGGAGACCACTGGTCTATGAGATGGTGCAGGTCGGTGCGGGCGGACATTCAGCCGGCGGGATGTCCACAGTGTAAAGGAGACGGGGGGGATTTTTTTAGTGATGTCATCGTATCAGATATGGTGATGTCATCAGTAGTTATAGGACATCATAACCGTGAGGGAAATTTATCAAAACCCGTCCAGAGGAATAGTTGCTGAGTTGCCCACAGCAACCAATCAGATCGTTACTTTCATTTTGCAGAGGTCTTTTCAAAAATGAAAGAAGCGATCTGATTGGTTGCTATGGGCAACTGGGCAACTTTTCCTCTGGACGGGTTTTGATAAATCTCCCCCTGTGTATATATAAGACGTGCGGGCGGGTAATGAAGGAATACGCTGTATCTCCCGGAGCAGCACCGGATGGTATCTGCCGCCTTAATGAGCGGGATAATGTGATTATGTGTATATTAATCCCATAACCAGAGTGTTATGTATCCGCAGCCGCCTCCCCCCGCGATCTGACACTTCCCAGCCGCCTGTATTCACGCTAAATTACTCTGCCTCTGCTTATCGTCACTGCTGATAATTAGCGCAATGAGCGCGGCCCGCCGCCGCCCCTCCCCCCACGGCAGCCCCAAACAGTGCGGACGGCGCATTAACCCGAATGATTTCAATCACGACGACATCCGCAAATCATCAGAGGAACATCAGTGACCCCGCCACCGAAACTGCGGGTGTAATGATCTAAGGGAAGACTCCAACAACATCATTATGTGCAAGTAATACAGGGGAACCATTAGGAAGTTACTGTGCATCATATTACCACACATGGCTCCCCGACCGCAGTATTATAGTAGTTATATTCTTGTATATAGGAACAGTATTATAGTAGATACATTCTTGTATATAGGAGCAGTATTATAGTAGTTATATTCTTGTATATAGGAGCAGTATTATAGGAGTTATATTCTTGTATATAGGAGCAGTATTATAGGAGTTATATTCTTGTATATAGGAGCAGTATTATAGGAGTTATATTCTTGTATATAGGAGCAGTATTATAGGAGTTATATTCTTGTATATAGGAGCAGTATTATAGTAGTTATATTCTTGTATATAGGAGCAGTATTATAGTAATTATATTCTTGTATATAGGAGCAGTATTATAGTAGTTATATTCTTGTAGATAGGAGCAGTATTATAGTAGTTATATTCTTGTATATAGGAGTCAGTATTATAGTAGTTATATTCTTGTATATAGGAGGCAGTATTATAGTAGTTATATTCTTGTATATAGGAGGCAATTTTTATTAGTAAAAAACAAACAGAAATATTACAGTACACTCGACCAAAAATTATCAAAACAATATCAAATATTAAATATCATACACTTCCATTACAAAAGAAACAATAATGTTAACTTAGAAAAAGCCCATTGCTTTTATATGAGAAGAAAAGTAAATAAATGAACAACACAAAAGCATCATGAAGGTAAATATCATTCTATATACACGTTCCTCCACAATGATTGGTTCTTCCTATTCCCCCTGACCTCCAAACACTTGATCCACCTCAGCTCTGACATGATCAGGTCTACTGCTCTCCTATCATGGAAGGGTTCATTATACATAGAGACTCGGGTCCTGGTGTGCCAATGATAGTATTTTATCACAGATATGATGATATATAAGGTCTCCCGGTCAATGTCACTTATACTAGATGTTACACCGTAAATTATTTCTGAGTATTTTAGGGTCTGTAGTCTCGGGATTCTTAGCTTGTTGGATATCGTCTGCCATATGTGTCGCCCTCCCCAGCACTCCGATATAAAATGTGTCATGGTCTCCTCCTCCTGACACCCTAGGGGACACTTCCGATCAGACACACTCAGGTATTTTAAATTCCCTCTTACGAACAGTTTCCCGTGTAAGGACAGCCAGGCAATATCATGGAATTTTTTCGGTAGCCTCACACTGTTAAGAAGCCTCAGACTGTCCCGTAAGATGGCAGATGTACAGTCCCTTAGTGCTGGCTGTAAACAGAAGAATGTACTGCACACCCTGACATATAGGTCCTTACGGGTCTTACTCTCAATATAGGACTTCTCAATGCGCCATCTCTTCAGACATCTGAGCCCGTATTCCAGGTACGGGGGGAGGTAGTCACGCGTCCATCTCCCCCTCTTGAGACTGCCGCCTCGCACCCAAGACTCTGCAAAAGGCAATATCCAGTCCCTGATACTATTCGCCCACAGAGAGCTGTTGTTTGAGTCCAGGCAACCAAAATTGACTTTTAGAAACATGGAGTCAAAGAACACCCTTGGATTCAGCATATCCAACCCACCCTCTCTCCTCTGTAGGTAGGTGATCCCTCTTTTTATTGGGTTCAACCTGTTCCCCCAAAACATTTGGAAGAACAGGCTAAAGAGCCGAGCGGAGAAACATTCTGGCAAAGGAAAAACGACAGAGACATACAAGAAGACGGGGACCAGGTAAGTCTTCAACATTTTAACCCTTTCTCTATAGGTCAGCCTCCAGTTCTTCCATCGCTGAACCTTTGCATTTCCGGCTTCCAACTTCTCTTCCCAATTTAGTCTGGCGTTATCGTCCCTCCCGAATTTGACCCCTAGGATTTTAATATAGGTGGAGGCTCTCACAAATAGGGGAAGATCAAAGTCTGGATCAGTATCTGATACCCAGAGAGCTTGACTCTTCTCTAGGTTGACCAGAGACCCTGAGGCCCCTGAGTAACTTCTGATGGCCGCAGACAACATCTCCACCTCACGAGGCTCAGATATCGCTACAGTCACATCATCCGCATAGGCAACAACACTCAGGGGCAGGCAGTGGGGGACCGGCACCCCCTGAAAACCACACTCCTCCAGTGACCTCAGAAATGGGTCTAAGGCAAATACATACAGCAGCGGACTCAGTGGGCAACCTTGTCTCACCCCCGCCTCAACCCTGAACGTGTCACCCTGCCAACCATTGATCAGAGGAAAGCTCTCGGCCTCACAATACAAAGTCTTCAGCCAATCGATGAATTGTCCCGGAATACCGTACTTTGACAAAGTGGCCCATAGATACTCATGATCTACTCTGTCAAAGGCTTTAGCCTGGTCAAGACTCACAACATATCTCCCACACCTCAGGGCTTTACATCTCTCAAACATCTCCCTTATGGAGATCACTGCCCCAGAGATGTTCCGCCCTTTTACTGTGCCATACTGACAGCCTGCCAACAGTGCCGGGGACAGACAAACTAACCTAGAAAACAGGATTTTTGCCAGAATCTTCCTGTCGACATTCAAGAGGGCAATTGGCCTCCAGTTCTTGATGTCACTCGGCTCTTTACCTTTAGACAGCAGAATCAGCGAGGACACTCTCATGGATGGAGGCATCAGGTGACTTTCTAGACAATTTGTGTAAACATCCACGAGGATTGGAGCCAAGAGGTCTCTGAATGTCTTATAGAATTCTGCTGTTATCCCATCCGGACCTGGTGCCTTCTTCAGATGTAACTTATCAATGGCCTCTTTGACCTCCGCCACCGTCAATTCTGCTGTCAAAGGAGAAAAGTCCAAATCATTAGTATCAGGGAGCGGAGTTGTCTCCAAGAATTGGGTCATCTTGTCTCTATCCAAAACCTTCCTCTGAAACAAGTCAGCATAGTACGATCTCACCACCCCCAGGATACCCTCCCGAGATTCCTGCAAAACACCCTGGGAGTCAGTGAGACCGGTGACAGATTTATTTGCCACCCGCTCCCGGCAATTCTCAAAGGGATCAGGAGACCCTAAGGACCCATAATCCCGTTCAAGAACCAGGGAGGTATACCTGCTGTACTGATACTGTCTTATCTCAGATTTCAGCCGGTCTATCCTTTGTTGGTCCCCACCCGCCGAATATAATGACTCCAATTCTTTGCGCAGCTTGAGATACTGGCCATACTTACTCCTCCCCTTTTTAAAGGACAGTCTCTTTAAGAGGGTTCTGATCTCATCCTTGACATCCTCCCACCAGGCGGCCATATCATCATAGAAGTCCACCCGCTCTAGCTGGCTCTGCATGAAGGAATAAACACATTTCTGGACATAGACATCCTCCAAGATACTGGAATTAAGCTTCCAGAGCCCCCTTCCAATATCTGGGCGCTTACTGACACCAAGGCAGAAAGCTAAGGCCATGTGATCCGAATAAGGGACAGTTCTCTCAGTCCTATCACTAATAAATTCTTCAGGTCCCACAAACGCCATATCTATTCTACTGCTCCTGTCAGAACATGTGTATGTTAGTTTCGGTTTCCTTCCACCCTGTGTGAAGACATCACTCAGACCGGCCTGCAATATGATGTTATTTAGGACCCTGGAGTCCCTGGCCACCGCTCTACCTGAGGACCTGTCACCCGATGTCCTAGTGACATTAAAATCCCCGGCCATGATTACAGGAACAGATGTGAATAGATATGGTTTTACCTCATTAAATAGCTGGACCCTTTCTGCCACTGTCTGTGGGCCATAGATATTTATGAGCCGGAGTCTTCTACCTTGGATGGTGACCTCCAGGATCAGACACCTTCCCATGACGACCTCTGTCATCCTATGTACAGTCACATCCCTGGTGGTAAACAGTATGGCCACCCCGGCATAAGGCTCCACAGCCAGTGACCAGAAAGAAGGACCAGACGTCCATTCCCTCTCAGCCTCACGTAAATACCCCGAAGAAGTCAGGCGCGTCTCCTGCATAAAGATGATATCTGTGTCTAGATCCCTAAGATGGTCATAGACTACGTGCCGTGTCCTCCTCACTTTAATACTGTTCACATTACTAGAAGTTACCCTTATAGTAAACCCAGCCATGATAAGAAAGAAGAGCAGAGACCCGATCCCCATTATCACAAGTCAGAATCTGAGTCCCGCTGTCCACCACCTGTCTCCATATCTGACTCTACCTGAGGTTTTACACTTGGGGGTTTCTTTTTTATTGGGGGTTGGTCCCTTGTGTCAACGTCACAGTCATCCTCTATTCTTTTCAATTCAGTGTCCAGATCTCCCTCAGACTCTGACAGGACCTCGTACCTGTTGGACACAACCATCACTCCTGCCCTGTTGTCAGCCCTTTTTTTCACACTTTGAACGATGCTGTTCTCCCCCTCAGGCCTGCGGGAGGACTTGTCTTTTTTCCTCCTTTTATTTTGCTGCATCCTATTCCCCTCAGACACAGAAGTGGACACCCCCGGCTGCTGCTGGTCTTGTGGCACAACCCATATGTCCCCCTGTGTGCTCTCTGACTGCTGAGGTGTTGGTGCAGTGTTACTCACATCTGTCTGGACCTCCTGTCTGGTCAGTATAGGGTCTGATAACAAAGCCTCCTCCTCTACAGCCTCTGCCCCCGCCACAAGGTCCTCATCAGGAAGCTCCCGGCAGATGTTGTGCCAGGCATTGGGACAGTCCCGGTGAGGGTGACCGATCTCACCACATAGATTACATCTGATGTTGTGACAGTCGGCACTTACATGACCAGTCTCACCACACAGGTTACACTTTACCACGGTACAGGTGTTTGCCAGATGCCCAGGTTTACCACATTTAAAGCACTTTCTGGGCTGACCAGGGTAGAAACAAACGCCCTTCTCTCTACCAATAAAGAAGGAATTTGGCAGATGTTGGGTGATGTTCCCATGTTGGCGCAGCTTCACCAGGACCTTCCACCCTCCAGTCCAGATACCGTCATCATCTCTGTTCTTGGTGAGATCAGACACCAGGTCACAATGTCTGCGGAGCCACACCACAATGTCCTGGGGGGGAACAGCTTCATTCCAGAAGATGATATTGATGATGACGGTATCTGGCTTGGATATGGGAATAAAACTGAATTTACTCCATCCCTCTGCGTCTCTGAACCTAGGGAAGTTGGACCAGAACCTATCCAGATTAGACATTAGCTTAAAGCTGACATCATAGCCCTGTCTATCTGGTAGGTTTATTACCGCCAAGATGTCCGCTGGCACAAACCCCATCTGGTGGCACAGGAGCTCCCTCACCACAAACCTCCTATCCGGAAGGTCCTCCTTGGCACCTCTGTGCCGAAATCTCACCACGTTCCTCCTTTTAAATGCCTGGCCAGTGTAATTGGGGCTGGAGGTGAACGATGGAGCACCACGGCTCCAGGCATTTCTAGGAGGAACCTGGCGGGTAACTGTGTCCTGTCTTACAGGGTCGGGGTCTACTCTAGGGGGCCCTGCCACAGCTGCTGTACTTGTGGGTAAAGGGGGGAAATCCTGCACAGTATTGTGTACCACATCACCTGTCCCATCCACCTCTATATCATTATCAGACACAACACCCCACACAGATTGTGCACCCCCTCCAGCCACCGACCCCTCAAGAACATCACAGTCCGCACCCCCAGTCTGTGCCCCAACATCATCACAGTCCTCACCCCCAGTCCGTGCCCCAACATTAGAGCTCTGTTCCATCACCCCATCACCTTCATACACCGGCAAATGTCCACTGTCCTCCTGATGCACTGGGACTTCTGGGACTTGTAGTGCCTCTGCAGGTAAGTGAGTTGCAGACTCCAGAACAGCTGCAGGTCTCTGAGGTTGCTGCTCCTCGGGCTTATGAACATGCCGATCCTTGAAGGTGAAACTTGGGGGTTTTATAAGGGGTCTTGTCACCTGCTGGGGCTCATCTGGGGTGATGTCTGCTTCCACATCGGATCTAGGCTCTGCACCAAAACTCAGCTGGTACTGGGAAAAGCGTTCCTTGTTCCTATAGGATTCCGCTAAGGGTCCCATCCTCTCCAGTATAGAGTCCATCTCGCTCACTATGGTGGCCAGTTCTGTGCTCAGTGCATACAGTTTATCATCATGCATGGACTTGTACTGTGGGTTCACAGTCCTTAGTTTGTATATACAGTCAATCTGCATTTGCAGCATTTGTTTTTGGTGCTTCAGCTCCTCCATCCTCCTCACCAGTGCAGGGATCTCCTCCGCCAGCTGTAGCTCTGGTGCCCGGGTGGTCTCTTTGCCCTGCTGGAGGGGTCTGGACAGTCTCTCAGGCTGGGTGAACACAGAGGAGCCTTGGCTGCTTGTATCTCCTGAGGCCCGGTCACATACATTAGGGTCTGGGGCAGGAACAGTTTTGCAAACACTTTCATATTTCTCCACAGATTTCCCAGGTGTCACCTCCATGGACTTGTCAGTATTTTGGCTCTTACCTCCAGCCTGGGATCTTGTGCGGCCTGAGCGGGTCATGCTGGAGACCACCTCTTGCTGCTGCAGGTTCTCCTGTAGTGTTTGTCTCTCCAGTGATGTCCTCCTCTGCCTCTGTGCTGGAGAGTGGAGCTGCACACCTGCTGCCTGTGATCCACTCTGCCCCAGCTCCTGTGCACCTCCATGGCCTCTGTTTGCAGACTTTGGAGTTCCCACAATGGATTCTGTCTTGAATTCAGTCATGTTACCATCACTCTGTACACCATGGCTGGCAGACTGTTCCACATCACATTCCTTACACATACTTGCTGCTGCTGCTGCTTTCTTTTCTTTACATACATCCATCGCTGTATTTTCCTTCTTTGCAATGGCTGGACTTACATGCTCAGTATTCTTCTGTACTGCAATGACTTTAGGATTTACATCCACATTAGAAGAAGCCTGGGAGTTTTCCCCCAGTGTAGGCCGAGAAGCCTGGGCCTTGCTTGGGGAGCTTCCCCGCCCAGGGTGGCCCCGCCCTGGGCTTGCTCCAGACATGAGGAGAACCACAGACACACAACCTCACAGCTAGGAGGCAGTATTATAGTAGTTATATTCTTGTATATAGGAGCAGTATTATAGTAGGTATATTCTTGTATATAGGAGCATTATTATAGTAGTTATATTCTTGTATGTAGGAGTCAGTATTATAGTAGTTATATTCTTGTATATATGAGCAGTATTATAGTAGTTATATTCTTGTATATAGAAGCAGTATCATAGTAGTTATATTCTTGTATATAGGAGACAGTATTATAGTAGTTATATTCTTGTATATAGGAGCAGCATTATAGTAGTTATATTCTTGTATATAGGAGCAGTATTATAGTAGTTATATTCTTGTATATAGGAGCAGTATTATAGTAGTTATATTCTTGTATATAGGAGTAGTATTATAGTAGTTATATTCTTGTATATAGGAGCAGTATTATAGGAGTTATATTCTTGTATATAGGAGCAGTATTATAGTAGTTATATTCTTGTATATAGGGGCAGTATTATAGTAGTTATATTCTTGTATATAGGAGGCAGTATTATAGTAGTTATATTCTTGTATATAGGAGCAGTATTATAGTAGATATATTCTTGTATATAGGAGCAGTATTATAGGAGTTATATTCTTGTATATAGGAGCAGTATTATAGGAGTTATATTCTTGTATATAGGAGGCAGTATTATAGTAGTTATATTCTTGTATATAGGAGGCAGTATTATAGTAGATATATTCTTGTATAGAGGAGCAGTATTATAGGAGTTATATTCTTGTATATAGGAGCAGTATTATAGTAGTTATATTCTTGTATATAGGAGCAGTATTATAGTAGATATATTCTTGTATATAGGAGCAGTATTATAGGAGTTATATTCTTGTATATAGGAGCAGTATTATAGGAGTTATATTCTTGTATATAGGAGGCAGTATTATAGTAGTTATATTCTTGTATATAGGAGCAGTATTATAGTAGTTATATTCTTGTATAGAGGAGCAGTATTATAGTATTTATATTCCTGTATATAGGAGCAGTATTATAGTAGTTATATTCTTGTATATAGGAGCAGTATTATAGTAGTTATATTCTTGTACATAGGGGGCAGTATTGTTAATTAAAATAACTAATTTGATTATTTCTATGTTTGCAGGTAAATTACTGAGAACGTATCTCCAGCTCAGATTGTGTTGCGATGCTTTTGCATTACACTGTCAGTTGTATATGAATCTTTGGTGCCATCTGCTGGTATTATAGTCACACAGCAGAAAGAACATCTATTACAATGGGAATGTATCGCCTAGTATTTTTTAGACCCATATAGTAAAACTTGCTTTTTTTAAATCTTTTTCTACTTTATGATTGTAATTTTATTTTTAAATGTTGTATATTATTATTGAGGTGGCCATCTTTCCTGAGCTGTTCTTAACAGCATTTAGAGAAATGCTTTACTGCAAACCCCGTGGATATAGGCCACAACAGACAGGAGCAGTCCTATTGATATGAATGGGGGAGACATCTGGGTATGCTCAGTGACCTGTGCAAAGGTCCTTCTGGGACACGTCCTGGGTCCCCAGGTGAGCGCAGCTCCTAACTGAGTTTAGTCTATAGGATGCCCTCACAGTAAAACGATGACCCTGAAGGACACAGGCACTTCCAGGCCGCATTTCTCTCCCACGCTGCCACTTCTGGAGGTCAAAGGTGAGAACGGTAGAGTCCGGAGGATGTGGAGGGAAGTCACAGGTCACAGGTATGACACAAATACTGGGTGTTTTGTTTTTTCATGTTGCCATTTATGAGGGCAGTGTTGGGGGTCTTAACCACTATATGAGGGCAGTGTGGGGGTCTGAATCACTATATGAGGGCAGTGTTGGGGGTCTTAATCACTATATGAGGGCAGTGTGGGGGTCTGAATCACTATATGAGGGCAGTGTTGGGGGTCTTAATCACTATATGAGGGCAGTGTTGGGGGTCTTAGTCACTATATGAGGGCAGTGTTGGGGGTCTTAATCACTATATGAGGGCAGTGTGGGGGTCTTAATCACTATATGAGGGCAGTGGGGGGGAGGGTCTTAATCACTATATGAGGGCAGTGTTGGGGGACTTAATCACTATATGAGGGCAGTGCTGGGGGACTTAATCACTATATGAGGGCAGTGCTGGGGGTCTTGATCACTATATGAGGTCAGTGCTGGGGGACTTAATCACTATATGAGAGCAGTTCTGGGGGACTTAATCACTATATGAGGGCAGTGTTGGGGGTCTTAATCACTATATGATGGCAGTGTGGGGGTCTGAATCACTATATGAGGGCAGTGTTGGGGGTCTTAATCACTATATGAGGGCAGTGTGGGGGTCTGAATCACTATGTGAGGGCAGTGTTGGGGGTCTTAGTTACTATATGAGGGCAGTGTGGGGGTCTTAATCACTATATGAGGGCAGTGTTGGGGGTCTTAATCACTATATGAGGGCAGTGTTGGGGGTCTTAGTCACTATATGAGGGCAGTGTTGGGGGTCTTAATCACTATATGAGGGCAGTGCTGGGGGACTTAATCACTATATGAGGGCGGTGCTGGGGGACTTAATCACTATATGAGGGCAGTGTTGGGGGTCTTAATCAGTGTATGAGGGCAGTGGGGGGGGGGTCTTAATCACTATATGAGGGCAGTGTTGGGGGTCTTAACTACTATGGGGGAGATTTATCAAAATCTGTCTGGAGGAAAAGTTGCTGTGTTGCCCATAGCAACCAATCAGATTGCTTCTTTCATTTTTCAGAGGCCCTTTTAGAAAAAAAAATTAAAGGAGTGATCTGATTGGTTGCTATGGGCAACTCAGCAACTTTTCCTCTGGACAGATTCTGATAAATCTTCCCCCATATGAGGGCAGTGTGGGGGGGGGTCTTAACTAGTATATGTGGAAACAGAAGAGCCTTACTACTTTATGGGGACAGTGTAAAATGTTTGTCAGATTCTGTGGGGGACAAACCTTGGCCGGGAGAAGTCCTTATCATTCCCTGGGCAAGATGAAGAGACAGAGGGGAGTGTGATAAAGAAATGAGGGAGTGTAATGACCGAGCAAGAGACAGTGGAGTGTAATGAAGAGACAGGGGTGTGTAATGAAGAGACAGGGGGGTGTAATGAAGAGACAGGGGGGTGTAATGAAGAGACAGGGGGTGTAATGAAGAGACAGGGGTGTGTAATGAAGAGACAGGGGTGTGTAATGAAGAGACAGGGGTGTGTAATGAAGAGACAGGGGTGTGTAATGAAGAGACCGGGGTGTGTAATGAAGAGACAGGGGTGTGTAATGAAGAGACAGTGGAGTGTAATGAAGAGACAGTGGGGTGTAATGAAGAGACAGTGGGGTGTAATGAAGAGACAGTGGGGTGTAATGAAGAGACAGGGGGGTGTAATGAAGAGACAGGGGGGTGTAATGAAGAGACAGGGGGTGTAATGAAAAGACGGGGGTGTAATGAAGAGACTGGGGTGTAATGAAGAGATGGGGGTGTAATGAGGAGACGGGAGTGGGTGTAATGAGGAGACGGGGGGGGGTTAATGAGATGGCGGGGGTGTAATGAGATGACGGGGGTGTAATGAGTGAAGAGACGGTAGAGTGTAATGAAGAGACAGGGGGTGTAATGAAAAGACAACAGAGTGCAATGAAGAGACGGGATGTAATGAAGAGACGGGAGTATAATGAGGAGACGGGAGTGGGTGTAATGAGATGACGGGGGGGGTGTAACGAGATGACGGGGGTGTAATGAGATGACGGTGGTGTAATGAAGAGAGGGTAGAGTGTAATGAAGAGACAGGGGGTGTAATGAAAAGACGACAGAGTGCAATGAAGGGATGGGGGACTGGAATAAAGTGATGGGGGAGTGAAATGAAGAGACGGGTGTGTAATGAAGAGACAGGGAGTGTAATGAAGAGACAGAGAGTGTAATGAAGAGATGGGGTATAATGATAGGTGTGCAGGATAGATGTCACAGTGACTGTACTTGATTTACCGGCCTGGGGCATTTTATCAGGGGGCAGAGGCGTAGCTTCTGGGCCCCATTTGCCAATTATATTACTGGTCTCTTATGGGGCAGATGTGCTTTGGGGCCCCCTTAGGTACCAGGGTCCCATTGCGACTGCTACCTCTACATCCCTGTCTGGGTTCTACATTATAGTCTATGAGCTAGCATAATTTCATAGAATAAACAGTAATAACTTTCACCACTAGATGGCGGTGTTAACACTAACAAGGCTATATACTAGGTGTAATTGAAGGTGACCCATTACCTGGATTCAACCACAAAGTGCAAGGAATGTAGCAAAACATAGAAATGCCTAACAAGGTCATAGAGGAGCACCGATTACATCCGAAGCACATACCCTCCTCCGGGGACTCTCATGGAGGAGCACAGATTAAATCCAGAGCCCATACCCTCCTCCGGGGACTCTCATAGAGGAGCACCGATTACATCCGGAGCACATACCCTCCTCCGGGGACTCTCATGGAGGAGCACAGATTAAATCGGGAGCCCATACCCTCCTCCGGGGACTCTCATGGAGGAGCACAGATTAAATCCGGAGCCCATACCCTCCTCAGGGGACGCTCATAGAGGAGCACAGATTACATCTTGAGCACATACCCTCCTCCGAGGACTCTCATAGAGCAGCACAGATTAAATCCGGAGCCCATACCCTCCTCAGGGGACTCATATAGGGGAGCACAGATTACATGCGGAGCACATACCCTCCTCCGGGGACTCTCATAGGGGAGCACAGACTACATCCGGAGCACATACCCTCCTCCGGGGACTCCCATAGATGGAGTGCAGTCTTCTATGCTCTAGTTCCTGAATTTGGCCTACTCTTCTGCAGAACATTGCTGTGACATCACTGTGTATATTATCCCTGTACTGTGACATCACTGTGTGTATTATCTCTGTACTGTGACATCACTGTGTATTATCCCTGTACTGTGACATCACTGTGTGTATTATCCCTGTACTGTGACATCACTGTGTATTATCCCTGTACTGTGACATCACTGTGTATTATCCCTGTACTGTGACATCACTGTGTGTAATATCCCTGTACTGTGACATCACTGTGTGTATTATCCTTGTACTGTGACATCACTGTGTGTATTATCCCTGTACTGTGACACCACTGTGTGTATTATCCCTGTACTGTGACATCACTGTGTGTATTATCCCTGTACTGTGACATCACTGTGTATTTTCCCTGTACTGTGACGTCACTGTGTATTATCCCTGTACTGTGACATCACTGTGTGTATTATCCTTGTACTGTGACATCACTGTGTATTATCCCTGTACTGGGACATCACTGTGTGTATTATCCCTGTACTGTGACATCACTGTGTGTATTATCCCTGTACTGTGACATCACTGTGTGTATTATCCCTGTACTGTGACATCACTGTGTGTATTCCCTGTACTGTGACATCACTGTGTGTATTCTCTGTACTGGGACATCACTGTGTGTATTATCCTTGTACTGTGACATCACTGTGTATTATCCCTGTACTGGGACATCACTGTGTGTATTATCCCTGTACTGTGACATCACTGTGTGTATTATCCCTGTACTGTGACATCACTGTGTGTATTATCCCTGTACTGTGACATCACTGTGTGTATTCCCTGTACTGTGACATCACTGTGTGTATTCTCTGTACTGGGACATCACTGTGTGTATTACCCCTGTACTGTGCCATCACTGTGTGCATTATCTCTGTACTGTGACATCACTGTGTGTATTATCCCTGTACTGTGACATCACAGTGTGTATTATCCCTGTACTGTGACATCACTATGTATTATCCCTGTACTGTGACGTCACTGTGTGTATTATCCCTGTACTGTGACGTCACTGTGTGTATTATCCCTGTACTGTGACATCACTGTGTATTATCCCTGTACTGTGACATCACTGTGTGTATTATCTCTGTACTGTGACATCACTGTGTATTATCCCTGTACTGTGACATCACTGTGTGTATTATCCCTGTACTGTGACATCACTGTGTATTATCCCTGTACTGTGACATCACTGTGTATTATCCCTGTACTGTGACATCACTTGGTGTAATATCCCTGTACTGTGACATCACTGTGTGTATTATCCTTGTACTGTGACATCACTGTGTGTATTATCCCTGTACTGTGACACCACTGTGTGTATTATCCCTGTACTGTGACATCACTGTGTGTATTATCCCTGTACTGTGACATCACTGTGTATTTTCCCTGTACTGTGACGTCACTGTGTATTATCCCTGTACTGTGACATCACTGTGTGTATTATCCTTGTACTGTGACATCACTGTGTATTATCCCTGTACTGGGACATCACTGTATGTATTATCCCTGTACTGTGACATCACTGTGTGTATTATCCCTGTACTGTGACATCACTGTGTGTATTATCCCTGTACTGTGACATCATTGTGTGTATTCCCTGTACTGTGACATCACTGTGTGTATTCTCTGTACTGGGACATCACTGTGTGTATTATCCTTGTACTGTGACATCACTGTGTGTATTATCCCTATACTGTGACATCACTGTGTATTATCTCTGTACTGTGACATCACTGTGTATTATCCTTGTATTGTGACATCACTGTGTATTATCCCTGTACTGTGACATCACTGTGTATTATCTCTGTACTGTGACATCACTGTGTATTATCCTTGTATTGTGACATCACTGTGTATTATCCCTGTACTGTCACATCACTGTGCATTATCCCTGTACTGTCACATCACTGTGTGTATTATCCCTGTACTGTGACATCACTGTGTATTATCCTTGTACTGTGACATCACTGAGTGTATTATCCCTGTACTGTGACATCACTGTGTATTATCCCTGTACTGTGACATCACTGTGTGTATTATCCCTGTACTGTGACATCACTGTGTATTATCCCTGTACTGTGACATCACTGTGTATTATCTCTGTACTGTGACATCACTGTGTGTATTATCCCTGTACTGTGACATCACTGTGTATTATCCCTGTACTGTGACATCACTGTGTATTATCTCTGTACTGTGACATCACTGTGTGTATTATCCCTGTACTGTGACATCACTGTGTATTATCCCTGTACTGTGACATCACTGTGTGTATTATCCCTGTACTGTGACATCACTGTGTGTATTATCCCTGTACTGTGACATCACTGTGTGTATTATCCCTGTACTGTGACATCACTGTGTATTATCCCTGTACTGTGACATCACTGTGTATTATCTCTGTACTGTGACATCACTGTGTGTATTATCCCTGTACTGTGACATCACTGTGTATTATCCCTGTACTGTGACATCACTGTGTGTATTATCCCTGTACTGTGACATCACTGTGTGTATTATCCCTGTACTGTGACATCACTGTGTGTATTATACCTGTACTGTGACATTACTGTGCATTATACCTGTACTGTGACATCACTGTGTGTATTGACTGTTGAGACCCAATTAGCTCCTAGCAGGCTATAACTACCCCTCCCCCTTATTACAATTAATTAAATAATAACTGACACAACAACAATTCAACTTTCCGTGGGTGGGGATCGGCCACAGCTTTATTTATAAAATTACTTATATAAATAACAATTTAACTGTAACAAAGACACCGATTGGCTTCTTGCCAACCCGAGAGGTGCTGCCACACTGTCCTGTGTGGAGGTCTACCCTGGGTTGACCCCGCTTTCACCGTCTTCTTACCGCCAAGCTGTGACTTACAATAAACAGACATACAAAAAAGGGAGGGAGGGCAAAACTCCGGGTCCTGGGCAGATTGAGGGGGGGAAGGGAGGCACCACAGATATAAATACCCAGGGGAGGGCCCCTGAAAGCCCGGGAAACTATTAAGCCCCTGATTGGTGCACTCCTTCCCCCCCCCCCACCCCTGGGACATACCACTATATTTACCCACAAGTTTTACAGGCGGGGGAGGGGGCTAAAAAACCTTGCCTGTACATTTCTTAACCCCTTAACTGCTCACCAGTCAGGGGGCAAGCTAGTTATGCACAGCTTGCCCCTCCGATCCCTGTACTGTGACATCACTGTGTGTATTATCCCTGTTCTGTGACATCACTGTGTATATTATCCCTGTACTGTGACATCACTATGTATATTATCCCTGTACTGTGACATCACTGTGTGTTATCCCTGTACTGTGACATCACTGTGTGTGTTATCCCTGTACTGTGACATCACTGTGTGTGTTATCCCTATACTGTGACATCACTGTGTGTATTATCCCTGTACTGTGACATCACTGTGTCATGTCTGTCTTGGTCTGTGTTAACACACAGCTATTTGATTTGGTTGTGTTTGAACAGTTTTATGTTCCCCGATCAGGGAATAGTTAAAGCCTTTGGCTTTCTGTCCAATAGCTCTTAAGGTGTGTCTACATAAGGTGTGCTTAGTCCAGCTTCTGGGCTGGTGATTACAGATTAAATATTGACTTCCTGACATCCTGTCTTGCTGCTAACATGCTGCTATGGAGCTTTTGGTGAAACACTCCTTGTTATAGCTTTTAATCTACTATCTCTGTTTTAGCATCCACCTTGCATTTATCTTTGATATGTTCTGGGATTTTACCCATGGTTAGATGGAATGCTCATAGTAGATTTTAATTCGTGTTTGTATAGTGGGTTGTAGGATTTGTATGTCCTTTCTGCTATGTATCTGTTCACACTGTATTTTCTCTTGTATCCATTTTCTGTGTTTTTATAACTAGGTATCCCTGTTACCTGTACATGGGGACTCTGGGAGATTGATCCTGTGTCTACTGGAGGTTTTCTGAGGGATTGCGATTATTCCTGTCTTGTGTTCAGTGTGAACAATGTTCTATAATTATATCCTGTTGTATCCGTTTTTCTGAGTTGTAACTAGGTATCCCTGTTACCGGTCCATGTGGACTCTGGGAGATTCATTCCTGTGTCTACTGGAGGTTTAGGGATTGTGATTATTTTGTTTTAGCGATAGATCCCATTTTACCTTTGTGTGGGGGACTCAGAGGGTATTGTCATGACTGTGTCTACTGGAGGTTTTCTACGGGATTGGGTTTGTTCCTGGAGTCTATTCAGACTCATCCATTTTCCTGTCTTGTGTTCAGTGTTAACAGTGTTCTATAATCAGTTTTTGTTTTGGGTGCAGTGTGAACAGTGTTCTATAATTATATCCTGTTGTATCCGTTTTTCTGAGTTGTAACTAGGTATCCCTGTTACCAGTCCATGGGGACTCTGGGAGATTCATTCCTGTGTCTACTGGAGGTTTAGGGAATGTGATTAATTCAGTTTAGCGATGGATCCCGTTTTACCTTTTGTGTGGGGGTATTGTTATTCCTGGGTCTACCAGAGGTTTTCTGGGGGATTATGCTATATTCCTGTCTGTTTAGACTCCTCCGTTTCCTTGTCTGGTGTTTTGAACTCTATATGTTTATTGGTTCTTTTTTTGGATCTTTGGAGTTTTTGTGCATGCACTGATCATAGAGTGATTGATCACTTGGCTGGTGTTTTCCTCTGTGCTTTACCATTGGTCTCTAGTGTCCTCTGTGCAGCTCACTGATCTGTTTCCTCTAAATTAAAGTTATTATAAAGTTCCATGTTCCTGTTATGTTTCTGGCTTGTGACCGACTAATTATTAGTATGTGTTTTTAAGGCCACTGCACTTTAGTTCAGGGAGGGACTGGCACCCAGTTGTCGATCCACCGTTTAGGGTGGATGGGCAAGTAGGCAGGGAAAGATGTTTTAGGGTCAGTTTAGGGCTCACTCTCCCTGTCCCCTGATCGGTCCCTGACAACTGTGTGTATTATTCCTGTACTGTGACATCACTATGTATTATTCCTGTACTGTGACATCACTGTGTATTATCCCTGTACTGTGACATCACTGTGTATTATCCCTGTACTGTGACATCACTGTGTATTATCTCTGTACTGTGACATCACTGTGTGTATTATCTCTGTACTGTGATATCACTGTGTGTGTTATCCCTGTACTGTGACATCACTGTGTATTATCCCTGTACTGTGACATCACTGTGTGTATTATCCCTGTACTGTGACATCACTGTGTATTATCCCTGTACTGTGAAATCACTGTGTATTATCCCTGTACTGTGACATCACTGTGTATTATCCCTGTACTGTGACATCACTGTGTGTATTACCCCTGTACTGTGCCATCACTGTGTGCATTATCTCTGTACTGTGACATCACTGTGTGTATTATCCCTGTACTGTGACATCACAGTGTGTATTATCCCTGTACTGTGACATCACTATGTATTATCCCTGTACTGTGACGTCACTGTGTGTATTATCCCTGTACTGTGACGTCACTGTGTGTATTATCCCTGTACTGTGACATCACTGTGTATTATCCCTGTACTGTGACATCACTGTGTGTATTATCTCTGTACTGTGACATCACTGTGTATTATCCCTGTACTGTGACGTCACTGTGTGTATTATCCCTGTACTGTGACATCACTGTGTGTATTATCCCTGTACTGTGACATCACTGTGTGTATTATCCCTGTACTGTGACGTCACTGTGTGTATTATCCCTGTACTGTGACGTCACTGTGTGTATTATCCCTGTACTGTGACGTCACTGTGTGTATTATCCCTGTACTGTGACGTCACTGTGTGTATTATCCCTGTACTGTGACGTCACTGTGTGTATTATCCCTGTACTGTGACGTCACTGTGTGTATTATCCCTGTACTGTGACGTCACTGTGTGTATTATCCCTGTACTGTGACGTCACTGTGTGTATTATCCCTGTACTGTGACGTCACTGTGTGTATTATCCCTGTACTGTGACGTCACTGTGTGTATTATCCCTGTACTGTGACGTCACTGTGTGTATTATCTCTGTACTGTGACGTCACTGTGTATTATCTCTGTACTGTGACGTCACTGTGTATTATCTCTGTACTGTGACGTCACTGTGTGTATTATTCCTGTACTGTGACGTCACTGTGTGTATTATCTCTGTACTGTGACATCACTTTGTATATTATCCCTGTACTGTGACATCACTGTGTATTATCCCTGTACTGTGACATCACTGTGTATTATCCCTGTACTGTGACATCACTGTGTATTATCCCTGCACTCTTGATCTGGGGCCCCGTTGTAGTATGTTGGGGCCCCATGGTTACCTCTTCGGCCCCTGTCACTGGATGTGGATGTATATTCCGGTGACTCTTGTGCGGCCTCGGCTCCCGGTCCGGTATAGGTTTGGTTACCCGTCGTGCCCCATAGGTAACAGGTTTTGGTAGTGTGACCCCTAATGGCCGGAGCTTTGTGTGTCGGGGCCCAGCGTGTGAGCGGTTAAAGAGGCGGCAGCGTTATTGTGCAGCCGGCCGGCCATAGAATGACAATGACACCAGGCGGCGGCCCCGATTGTTCGCTCCCCTCTATGAGGCCGACAACGTCTATTCAGGAGCCGATTCTGCCATCTGTGTGAATGGCGGCTCCTCTCCAAATACCCAGAGGACCAGACGAGATTAACCAGTTATCTGCTGGACCCTATAACCTTACTGCCAGCCGATGTATCTAAGCCTAGACTGGGTAGTGAGCCAGTGTATCTAATCTTGTCCTGTGGAGCTGCTGTATCTAAGCCTAACGTGCTATGGACCTCTGACTTGCTGTATCTAACTAAGCCTATCCTGTGTAAAGAAGCCTACTGAGCCACTGTATCTAAGCATATTGTATGATACTGCCTGCTGAGCCATTGTATCTAATCCTCTCCTGTGATACTGTCTGCTTAGCTTTAGTATCCAACCTTATCATGTGTGATACTGTCTGCTGAGCTTTAGTATCCAACCTTATCATGTGTGATACTGTCTGCTGAGCTTTAGTATCCAACCTTATCGTGTGTGATACTGTCTGCTGAGCTGCTGTATCTAACCTATCCTGTGTGATACTGCCTGCTGATCTGATGTATCTAATCTATCATATGTGATACTGCCTGCTGATCTGATGTATCTAATCTATCATCTGTGATACTGCCTGCTGATCTGATGTATCTAATCCTATCCTGTGTGATACTGCCTGCTGATCTGATGTATCTAATCTATCCTGTGTGATACTGCCTGCTGATCTGACGTATCTATCTATCCTGTGTGATACTGCCTGCTGATCTGATGTATCTAATCTATCCTGTGTGATACTGCCTGCTGATCTGATGTATGTAATCTATCCTGTGTGATACTGTCTGCTGAGATGTTGTATCTAATCTATCCTGTGTGATACTGTCTGTTGAGATGTTGTATCTAATCTATCCTGTGTGATACTGTCTGCTGAGATGTTGTATCTAATCTATTCTGTGTGATACTGTCTGCCGAGATGCTGTATCTAATCTATCCTGTGTGATACTGCCTGCTGATCTGATGTATCTAATCTATCCTGCTGATCTGATGTATCTAATCTATTCTGCTGATCTGATGTATCTAATCTATCCTGCTGATCTGATGTATCTAATCTATCCTGCTGATCTGATGTATCTAATCTATCCTGCTGATCTGATGTATCTAATCTATCACGTTAGGGGTTACATCGCCCATCACGTAATGTTCCTGAATTTCCTTATATTAGTAAAATGATGGTTTTCCCCAGAATCTGCAGAGACAATTCAGGATGTGAGATCCTAGGAGAGCGCGGACCCCTGCACTGTCCTCAGCCCCCCCTATAGATGGGGAGGGGGGGGGGTCAGGGGCTTTTGTTAATTGTCCCATTCACATTTCCATCAGAAGGAACATGGTCTGAGTGAGGAGGAACAATAAGATCTCACGGCTCCTCACAAGACTTGTTCTGTCCCTGACCCTGATGGGAAGAAGTTCTGTATGAGGAGCCGAAATGTATACAGCCCCGCACCTCTCATATACAGAGAGATAGATATGGGATAGATATGAGATAGATAGATATGAGATAGATAGATAGATATGAGATAGATAGATAGATATGAGAGAGATAGATATGAGATAGATATGAGATAGATAGATATGAGATAGATAGATAGATAGATGTGAGATAGATGTGAGATAGATAGATATGAGATAGATAGATAGATATGAGAGAGATAGATATGAGATAGATATGAGATAGATAGATATGAGATAGATAGATAGATAGATAGATAGATATGAGATAGATATGAGAGAGATAGATATGAGATAGATTGAGATAGATAGATATGAGATAGATAGATAGATTGAGATAGATAGATATGAGATAGATAGATAGATAGATAGATATGAGAGATAGATAGATAGATATGAGATAGATAGATAGATAGATAGATATGAGAGATAGATAGATAGATATGAGATAGATAGATAGATAGATATGAGATAGATAGATAGATATGAGATAGTGAGATAGATATGAGATAGATAGATAGATATGGGATAGATAGATAGATATGAGATAGATAGATATGAGATAGATAGATATGAGATAGATAGATAGATATGAGATAGTGAGATAGATATGAGAGATAGATATGCGAGAGATATAGATAGATAGATAAATAGATAGAGATGAGATGAGATAGATATAGAGATGAGAGATAGATAGAATATTTTATTTTGTTCATCTGATCGTAAGAAATCGAATACTTTATGCATTTTTTTCCTGAATCTTTGATTTTTATTTTATATTTATTTATTTATGTTTGATAACTAATCAGACTCTTAAAAATATTTAATAAAATTTTTGTTACATATTTTTTCCCCAAAAATCCAACAAACTTTTTTTTTTTTTTTTTTACTTTTGGTCTGATTCGTGTATTTTCCCCTAATAACCCCCTGATATATTCCCCTTTCTCCCCCCCCCCCAGGATACAATGTATCTTCTCTCTATATATTTCCTTCTCTCTCGTATCAGATCTTTTCTATCTTTGTTTTCTCTATTCTGTTTCCTTCTCTCTTTGTCTTTCCTATCTCTGTCCTCTCTAGGATACGTTGTATCTTCTTTCTATCTGGTTTTATCTCTTCTCTATATCTTTCCTATCTCTGTCCTCTCTAGGATACGTTGTATCGTCTTTCTATCTGGTTTTATCTCTTCTCTATATCTTTCCTATCTCTGTCCTCTCTAGGACACGTTGTATCTTCTTTCTATCCGGTTTTATCTCTTCTCTATATCTTTTCTATCTCTGTCCTCTCTAGGACACGTTGTATCTTCTTTCTATCCGGTTTTATCTCTTCCCTATATCTTTCCTATCTCTCTCATCTCTAGGACACGTTGTATCTTCTTTCTATCCGGTTTTATCTCTTCCCTATATCTTTCCTATCTCTGTCCTCTCTAGGACACGTTGTATCTTCTTTCTTTCCGGTTTTATCTCTTCCCTATATCTTTCCTATCTCTCTCCTCTCTTGGACACATTGCATCTTCTTTCTATCCGGTTTTATCTCTTCCCTATATCTTTCCTATCTCTGTCCTCTCTATGATACATTGTATCTTCTTTCTATCCGGTTTTATCTCTTCTCTATATCTTTCCTATCTCTGTCCTCTCTAGGATACGTTGTATCTTCTTTCTTTCCGGTTTTATCTCTTCCCTATATCTTTCCTATCTCTGTCCTCTCTAGGACACATTGTATCTTCTTTCTATCCGGTTTTATCTCTTCCCTCTATCTTTCCTATCTCTCTCCTCTCTATGATACATTGTATCTTCTTTCTATCCGGTTTTATCTCTTCTCTATATCTTTCCTATCTCTCTCCTCTCTATGATACATTGTATCTTCTTTCTATCCGGTTTTATCTCTTCCCTATATATTTTCTATCTCTGTCCTCTCTAGGATACGTTGTATCTTCTTTCTTTCCGGTTTTATCGCTTCTCTATATCTTTCCTATCTCTGTCCTATCTAGGATACATTGTATCTTCTTTCTATCCGGTTTTATCTCTTCTCTATATCTTTCCTATCTCTGTCCTCTCTAGGACACGTTGTATCTTCTTTCTTTCCGGTTTGTCCTCTCTAGGACACATTGTATCTTCTTTCTATCCGGTTTTATCTCTTCCCTATATCTTTCCTATCTTTGCCCCTGAATGGCATTTGTCCGCCCCGATCTCAGACACGATTTTTGTTTGCCTAAAAAATCAAGAGGCCAAGTAGAGAAGCATTGTGGCGGCGGAGACTTCCCACCTCCACGCTCCGCGCCCTCGTCCACCCAGCGCCTCTCTTCTCCCCACACTTCGCTGTCACTCCAATAACCCTTTCCCCATCCGTCGCCGCGTCCGGCCCGCCACTCCGCAGCGTGATCGGACGCGCCGGCATTTCCAGGGTTAAAGCAGATCGTCCCGTCTTCGGTCAGCGCCGCGGTTGGCCGGGTGACAGGACTCGAGTGCGCAAACTTGTGGGTATTGTGCGGAGGCCTTCGGGGTGCTATGGCGACACGGGAATATGACAGAGGAAAATGTTTGCTGATGGTAATTCTATGGGCTTTGTCTCCCGTCATTCTCCATCATGACGACTCGATTTAAGTCTCTTCTGTTTGAGGACAAATGTAAGAACGCTTTCCAGCTTAGGGGCCTTTGTGCGGCCGCTCTGAATGGGTAATTCAGCCTTTGTGCCGCTCAATTGTGGGGGCAAACATAAAGACAAGATTCTTCAGCTCCTAAACCTCCTTTCCATGGCTATGCGCGCATCTCTTTAGGGATTTGCTTCATTCTTACCTTGCTGACATCACCCTTCATCCAAAAAAAAGAAAAAACACAAAAAAAGGGGGCAGAGAAGACCCCTGGTCAGCGGAGGGGCGGCTCAGCTTCTCAGTAATTCTGCCATTGTCCTGTGTCATTCAGCTATGGTCGCCTCCAGCCTCCCAGACCGATTCACTTATTTTTTATTTTTTTTTGGGGGGGGGGGGGGGGGGGGGAAAGTTTGGAGAAAAAAAAAAAGTTTAGAGAGAAAAAAAAAAGAAAAAGTTTGAGGGGGGCGGCGAGAGGTGTCCGGGTGTCAGCCATCAGCCTCCCCATGTATTGTGAGGAGGACTCCGCGAGAAGCCGCCCAGGACTCCTGGTATTTATTTGTGGCCCTTTTTTTTTTTTGTGGCTGTCCCCATGGCGACAATTTGAGATGGGGAAAAATGTGGGAAAGGGCAGACGAATGCCTAATTGAAGGGCTTTGTATTTGGTCGGTGGGACGTGATTGGTGGACGGAGTCTCCCCCTAACTACGAGGATTCATTCACTTTCCTCCCCGAGTTCGGCGTTGGCATCATTCACACCGAGGAGAGGACAGGTTTGTAGCCAGATTATCCCCCCGCGTGGGGCGTCTGAGGATTGGGGTCTACAGTAAGTGGGTGCAGGGCTGGGGGGGAGGGGGGGTCCATGAATGGATCATTGAGGAATCAAACCAGCTTAATGGACTCTGATGGTCCCCAATGGCAGCATTTCCCAACCAGGGTGCCTCCAGCTGTTACAAAACTACAACTCCCAGCATGTCCAGTCTACAGTAACTGTGGGACTGTTCTCTGCTTTCATCAGTATTGGGGAAAGTCTGGGTAACTATCAGAGTTCTGTAGGTGTCACATTGTATCCAAGTTCTGTAGGTATCACATTGTATCCGAGTTCTGTAGGTGTCACATTGTATCCAAGTTCTGTAGGTATCACATTGTATCCGAGTTCTGTAGGTGTCACATTGTATCCAAGTTCTGTAGGTATCACATTGTATCCGAGTTCTGTAGGTGTCACATTGTATCCAAGTTCTGTAGGTATCACATTGTATCCGAGTTCTGTAGGTGTCACATTGTATCCGAGTTCTGTAGGTGTCACATTGTATCCGAGTTCTGTAGGTATCACATTGTATCCGAGTTCTGTAGGTGTCACATTGTATCCAAGTTCTGTAGGTATCACATTGTATCCGAGTTCTGTAGGTGTCACATTGTATCCAAGTTCTGTAGGTATCACATTGTATCCGAGTTCTGTAGGTGTCACATTGTATCCAAGTTCTGTAGGTGTCACATTGTATCCGAGTTCTGTAGGTGTCACATTGTATCCAAGTTCTGTAGGTATCACATTGTATCCGAGTTCTGTAGGTGTCACATTGTATCCGAGTTCTGTAGGTGTCACATTGTATCCGAGTTCTGTAGGTGTCACATTGTATCCGAGTTCTGTAGGTGTCACATTGTATCCGAGTTCTGTACGTATCACATTGTATCAGAGTTCTGTAGGTGTCACATTGTATCAGAGTTCTGTATGTGTCACATTGTATCCGAGTTCTGTACGTATCACATTGTATCCTAGTTCTGTAGGTGTCACATTGTATCCGAGTTCTGTAGGTGTCACATTGTATCCGAGTTCTGTACGTATCCCATTGTATCCGAGTTCTGTACGTGTCACATTGTATCCGAGTTCTGTAGGTGTCACATTGTATCCGAGTTCTGTAGGTGTCACATTGTATCCGAGTTCTGTACGTATCCCATTGTATCCGAGTTCTGTACGTATCCCATTGTATCCGAGTTCTGTACGTATCCCATTGTATCCGAGTTCTGTAGGTATCACATTGTATCAGAGTTCTGTATGTGTCACATTGTATCCGAGTTCTGTAGGTGTCACATTGTATCCGAGTTCTGTAGGTGTCACATTGTATCCGAGTTCTGTACGTATCCCATTGTATCCGAGTTCTGTACGTGTCACATTGTATCCGAGTTCTGTAGGTGTCACATTGTATCCGAGTTCTGTAGGTGTCACATTGTATCCGAGTTCTGTACGTATCCCATTGTATCCGAGTTCTGTACGTGTCACATTGTATCCGAGTTCTGTAGGTGTCACATTGTATCCGAGTTCTGTACGTATCACATTGTATCTGAGTTCTGTAGGTGTCACATTGTATCCGAGTTCTGTACTTGTCACATTGTATCCGAGTTCTGTAGGTGTCACATTGTATCCGAGTTCTGTACGTGTCACATTGTATCCGAGTTCTGTAGGTATCACATTGTATCTGAGTTCTGTACGTGTCACATTGTATCCGAGTTCTGTAGGTGTCACATTGTATCCGAGTTCTGTAGGTATCACATTGTATCCGAGTTCTGTACGTATCACATTGTATTTGTATCCGAGTTCTGTAGGGGTCACATTGTATCAGAGTTCTGTACGTATCACATTGTATCTGAGTTCTGTAGGTGTCACATTGTATCCGAGTTCTGTACTTGTCACATTGTATCCGAGTTCTGTAGGTGTCACATTGTATCCGAGTTCTGTACGTGTCACATTGTATCTGAGTTCTGTAGGTATCACATTGTATCAGAGTTCTGTATGTGTCACATTGTATCCGAGCTCTGTAGGTGTCACATTGTATCCGAGTTCTGTAGGTGTCACATTGTATCCGAGTTCTGTACGTATCCCATTGTATCCGAGTTCTGTACGTGTCACATTGTATCCGAGTTCTGTAGGTGTCACATTGTATCCGAGTTCTGTAGGTGTCACATTGTATCCGAGTTCTGTACGTATCCCATTGTATCCGAGTTCTGTACGTGTCACATTGTATCCGAGTTCTGTAGGTGTCACATTGTATCCGAGTTCTGTACGTATCACATTGTATCTGAGTTCTGTAGGTGTCACATTGTATCCGAGTTCTGTACTTGTCACATTGTATCCGAGTTCTGTAGGTGTCACATTGTATCCGAGTTCTGTACGTGTCACATTGTATCCGAGTTCTGTAGGTATCACATTGTATCTGAGTTCTGTACGTGTCACATTGTATCCGAGTTCTGTAGGTGTCACATTGTATCCGAGTTCTGTAGGTATCACATTGTATCCGAGTTCTGTACGTATCACATTGTATTTGTATCCGAGTTCTGTAGGGGTCACATTGTATCAGAGTTCTGTACGTATCGCATTGTATCCGAGTTCTGTACGTATCCCATTGTATCCGAGTTCTGTACGTATCGCATTGTATCCGAGTTCTGTAGGTATCACATTGTATCCGAGTTCTGTAGGTATCAGTCAGGATCAGACACATAGACATATATAAATGAATACGTTGTTTGTGAGGATTTCTTGGGATAAATGACTCGGTGTCTGTGGGAGGAGAAGAGACTGTGGGGAAGTTGTTGCTCATCACAAAAGTTTTATTGTTTTTTCTTTTGTTGAAAAATTCTTAACATGTGTGGAAGGAAGATGGTAAAAGCAAAGAACTGACTAATCCTGATCTCCACCATCATCATCATCACCCCCCCCCCCCACACCTCCTTCATCCTCAACATCACTACTACTACCATCATCACCTTCACCATCATCATCATCACCCCCCCCACACCTCAACATCACTACTACTACCATCATCACCTTCACCATCATCATCATCACCCCCCCCACACCTCAACATCACTACTACTACCATCATCACCTTCACCATCATCATCATCACCCCCCCCCCCCACACCTCAACATCACTACTACTACCATCATCACCATCATCATCATCACCCCCCCCCCCCACACCTCAACATCACTACTACTACCATCATCACTCATCATCATCACCCCCCCCCCCACACCTCAACATCACTACTACTACCATCATCACCTTCACCATCAATACTACTGCCTCCACCATCATCATCATCATCACCCCCACACTTCCTTCATCCTCAACATCACTACTACTACCATCATCATAATCATCATCATCACCCCCCTACCTCAACATCACTACTACTACCATCATCATCATCATCATCACCCCCCCCACACCTCAACATCACTACTACTACCATCATCATCATCACCACCTTCACCATCAATACTACTGCCTCCACCATCATCATCACCCCCACACCTCCTTCATCCTCAACATCACTACTACTACCATCATCATAATCATCATCATCACCCCCCTACCTCAACATCACTACTACTACCATCATCATCATCACCCCCCCTACCTCCTCCATCCTCAACATCACTACTACTACCATCATCATAATCATCACCCCCTACCTCCTCCATCCTCAACATCACTACTACTCCCATCATTATCATCATCACCACCTTCACCATCAATACTACTGCCTCCACCATCATAATCATCACCCCCACACCTCCTCCATCCTCAACATCACTACTACTACCATCATCATAATCATCATCATCACCCCCCTACCTCAACATCACTACTACTACCATCATCATCACCTTCACCATCAATACTACTGCCTCCACTATCATCACCATCATCATCACATCTAAATAAAATCCTCTAATAATCATGATCACCTAAATCCACAACCCATTGTCCCTTCATCACCACTATTACCTCCATCATCATCATCACCATCATCACCACCATCATCATCATAATCATCACCACCTCCATCACCATCACCACCACCTCCATCATCACCACCACCTCCATCACCACCACCTCCATCTTCTTCATCATCACCACCACCTCCATCATCATCACCATCACTACCACCTCCATCATCATCACCACCACTATCACCTCCATCACCATCACTACCACCATCATCACTACCACTACCACCTCCATCATCATCACCATCACTACCACTACCACCACCTCCATCATCATCACCATCACTACCACCATCATCACTACCACTACCACCTCCATCATCATCACCATCACTACCACTACCACCACCTCCATCATCATCACCATCACTACCACTACCACCTCCATCATTCACCATCACTACCACCTCCATCATCATCACCATCACTACCACTACCACCACCTCCATCATTCACCATCACTACCACCTCCATCATTCACCATCACTACCACTACCACCTCCATCATCATCACCATCACTACCACCTCCATCATCACCATCACCACCACCTCCATCACTACCACCTCCATCACCACCACCACCTCCATCATCATCACCACCACTATCACCTCCATCACCATCACCACCACTATCACCTCCATCACCATCACTACCACCATCATCACTACCACTACCACCTCCATCACCATCACTACCACTACCACCACCTCCATCATTCACCATCACTACCACCTCCATCATTCACCATCACTACCACCTCCATCATTCACCATCACTACCACTACCACCTCCATCATCATCACCATCACTACCACCTCCATCATCACCATCACCACCACATCCATCACCACCACCACCATTGCCGCCCCCTTCACCATCTTTAGCTCTAATGATTATTGTATTTAGATCCATTCATTGCATTTTCCTTATTTGGCTCCGGTCCCATTTTTTACCCTTTTTTCCTTTTTTTCCCAGATCTTCGGATTTTGATTTCCACAATAGATTCTTTTTTATTTACATTTTTTTACCATTTTAATGGAAATTTTGCGCTGGGTAAACCATGGCATCAGACAATGAGGTCAAAACGTTGCTGAATTTCGTCAACTTGGCGTCGTGTGACATCAAGGCGGCTCTGGACAAGTCGGCTCCGTGCAGGAGATCAGTGGATCACAGGAAGTATCTGCAGAAACAGCTGAAAAGGTTCTCCCAGAAGTATGCCCGGTTACCCAGGTGCCACCCCGCCGGCAGAACCGTGGACCTGAGGAAGGGGCTGGTGGACAAAACTGGGGCCCACCACTCCTGGTAAAGGGCTGAATGACAAGGTGGTGGGGGCCATGGAGGAGGGCGTTATGGGGGACGTGGAGAACAGGGCGGACATTGGCCAGCAGGGTCAAGTGCCCATGAGGAAAAGACAACTGCCGGCATCCTTCTGGGAGGAGCCCAGATCGTCCGCCAACCTCCTGGACCTGCCTTGTCCCTCCAGACTGGACATCATATATAAGGACAGGACCGAGACCTCCCTTCCTGTCTATGAAAGTAAAAAAGTCAAAAATGTCCCCGACAAATCCCACGTCCTCTGTGCCCACCCCGCGGGAGATAAGGAGACCGGGAAGGTGCCACCTGTAACCTCCTTCAGTCCCTGCAGCTGCTGCCCTCTTCAGTACCACGGACAGCAGGTCCTGTACCAGCACAGCCATGGGGTCCACCACCACCCCAACCCCTTCACCACCCTGGCACTATGGAGTAAAAATACCGCCGTGCCCACCGTGGAGATCCAGCACTTGTGTAAGGACTCTGGGCAGAGACTCTACAGACACGTGGTCCTCAAGCCCATACCCACCAAACCCACCGTGCTGCCCTCCATTTTTAACGTTTTTGGATATATCTGACTTTGGACCCTATGACTATTTATTGGGGATTCTTATGACCCGTGGGAAGGAGATGAGAAGAGTTATTCAAGGTGACCCTCCCAAATGTAGTTCTGGTTCTTGAAGAACCTTAAAGGGGTACTCCGCCCCTAGACATCTTAGCGTTGGTCAAGGTGACCCTCCCAAATGTAGTCCTGGTTCTTGAAGAACCTTAAAGGGGTACTCCGCCCCTAGAATCTTATCCCCTATCCAAAAGGACAGGGCATAAGATGTCTGATCATCGGGGGTCCTGCCGCTGGGGACCCCCAGGATCTTGGCTGGATGACTGGCGATGCGGAGGCTCGTGATGTCACGGTCACGCCCCCTCAATGTAAGTGACATCACGAGCCTCCGTCACTGAACCCAACGCTCTACACAAACACCGGGTACAGCACGGAGATCGCGGGGGTCCCCAGCGGCGGGACCCCCGTGATCAGACATCTTATTCCCTATCCTTTGGATAGGGGATAAGATGTCTAGGGGCGGAGTACCCCTTTAAGGTTTAAATAAGGCCACATTTTAGCCAATTCTTATGTAGTTGGCACAGTGGTCTCAAACTGTGGCCCTCCAGATGTTGCAAAACTTCAACTCCCGGCATGCTGGGAGTTGAAGTTTTGCAACATCTGGAGGATTGCAGTTTGTAGACCACTGCACAAAGGGATGAGATGAGAAGGAAGCCTTGATTTACCTTTTAATGACAGTGTGGATCCTCTGGAGAAGGCAGTCAGGCTTTTGGCTGTCTGGGCGGGCTGGAAGTTGACGTTTTGCAACATCTGGAGGACTGCAGTTTGAAGACCACTGCACAAGGGGATGAGAAGGAAGCCTTGATTTACCTTTATGGGACAGTGTGGATCATCTGGAGAAGGCAGACAGGCTTCCAGCTGTCCGGGCATGCTGGGAGTTAAGGTTTTGTGACATCTGGAGGGCCACAGTTTGAGACCACTGGCTTAGAGGGACTTTTGATGGTGACTTTGACTTTTTGATTTCTTGGGGTCATAGTCCAATGAGCGGCCGGTGACCATTAAAGGGGTACTCCGCTGGAATATTTTTTTTCTGGTGCCAGAAAGTTAAAGCAATTTGTAAAAGACTTCTATTTAAAAATCTTAATCCTTCCAGTACTTATCAGCTGCTGTATGCTCCACAGGAAGTTGTGTAGTTCTTTCCTGTCTGACCACAGTGCTCTCTGCTGACACCTCTGTCCATGTCAGGAACTGTCCAGAGCAGGAGAGGTTTGCTATGGGGATTTGCTCCTGCTCTGGACAGTTCCTGACACAGACAGAGGTGTCAGCAGAGAGCACTGTGGTCAGACAGGAAAGAACTACACAACTTCCTCTGTAGTATACAACAGCTGATAATTACTGGAAGGATTAAGATTTTCATATAGAAGTAATTTACAAATATGTTGAACTTTCTGACACCAGTTTATTTGAAAACATTTTTAGTTCCTCCGGAGTACCCCTTTAAGCTTTGCTCATTCATGAAACCATTTACTATCCTCCAACTTGGATTTTTGAGGGTTAAAGTAAAATAAATTTCCCCACCAATTTGTCTGCTCTGTCGGGTGAAATATAGGTAACTTAAAGAGGTTGTCTAGGATTTAAAAAAAAAAAAAAACAATGCTGCTTCTTTCTTCTCAAACAGCACCATCCCTGTGCACAGGTTGTGTCTGGTATTGCAGCTTTGCTCCATTGAAGTCAATAGGGCTGAGCTGCAGTACTTCACACGACCTGTGGACAGGAGTAGCGCTGTTCTTACAAAACAAGAAGCAGCACTTTTCTAATCCTGGACAACTCCTTTAAGTCATGTACAATTTAGCCGGAGAAAGCGGAGGATAAAAATGTTTTGTTTTTTTTTTTGCTTTTTTTTAAATTTTATTTATTTAGAATTTTTTTTGTGTGTAAATCTTCAATATCGGTCGGAATCCTAGAAACATTTTATCGATCTGGAATGTGTCACATTGTAAATATTGTAATAAATGTTACATACATTTGTATCGGATTCTCATTTTTCATTTGCATTTTTTTATTTTTATTTATTTATTTATTTATTTATTTTTTTTAGGAATTTCTTTAGTTTGGTTTTGGATATTTCTGTGGTTATCCGTATAGGTCCGGGTCTGTATTGTAGGGTGTCGGTGACATTAGGATGGCTGAGACGATGCCTAAAAATCTTAAAGGGGTACTCCGGTGAAAAACTTTTTTTTTTTTTTTTTTAAGTCAACTGGTGCCAGAAAGTTAAACAGATTTGTAAATTACGTCTATTAAAAAATCTTAATCCTTCCTGTACTTATTAGCTGCTGAATACTACATTGGAAATTCTTTTCCGTTTGAAACACAGAGCTCTCTGCTGACATCACGAGCACAGTGCTCTCTGCTGACATCTCTGTCCATTTTATGAACTGTTCAGAGCAGCATATGTTTGCTATGGGGATTTCCTTTTACCCTGGACAGTTCCTAAAAATGGACAGAGATGTCAGCAGAGAGCTCTGTGTTTCAAACGGAAAATAATCCTTCCTGTACTTATTAGCTGCTGAATACTACAGTGGAAATTAAGATTTTTTAATAGAAGTAATTTACAAATCTGTTTAACTTTCTGGCACCAGTTGATTAAAAAAAATAAAATTAATAAAGTTTTCCACCGGAGTACCCCTTTAAGATATAGCTCCTATGGGTCCATGTACATGCATACATAGTCTATGCAAACTGTGGACCTCCAGCTGTTGCAAAACTACAACTCCCAGCAGCTTTCTGGCACCAGTTGATAAAAATAAAAAAAAAGTTTTTCACCGGAGTGCCCCTTTAAGATCCCCTGGAATTCAATGCTGTGATTTGTTTGGTCTTTGGGTTTCAGGATAAGCTGGGTCACTGCCAATATGGCCACCAATATCAAGGGGTTGTTACCCATCTTTCCTGGGGTCCTGAATGGAAAATTAGCCTTGTTATATATTAGAGCCCCCAACCTGTAGCTCTCCTGTTTCAAAACTACGAGTCCCACAATTCTGATGTATTTGACAGTGAATTGCGCAGTTGCTGTAAAATAGCCTAGTTTACCACAGCCTCTTTTTCTTCTTTCTAACACTGTTCGGGCATGCTGGGAGTTGTAGTTTTGCAATAGCTGTTGGCATCCTGGTTGGGAAATACTGGCCTAGACAGCGCACAATGGTGCACACACTACTATAGTGATGCAGAGCGGAGATTGGGATTTAACTCCTCGTGGCTCTGCCCCTTTTGTCTCTGTTCAGAGATATGGTGCAATACCTCGACTCTGACACAGGGTGGCAGCAGTTTGCTATTTAAAGGGGTATTCCAGGAAAAAACTTTTTTTTTTTTTTTAATATCAACTGACTCCAGAAAGTTAAACAGATTTGTAAAATTACTTCTATTAAAAAATCTTAATAATAATCAGCTGCTTCAGATGACAAACCAAGCTCTGCTACAACATTAACACTTTATTATTTATAATTTTGTTTTACTATTATTTATAGATTTTTTAATTATTTTAATTATATATTTTTGATATTTATTCTTCATTTAATTATTTTTATAATTTTTTTCTTTTTTACATAATTTTGTTATTTATTTTTTACATATATATATATTTTTTATTTATTTTAAAAGATCCTGTTTTAACCTTGCCATAATAGGATTTCTGCAAAGAAAACTTCTTGGCCATTCCCTCAGGGCCCATATACACACACGAGGGAATTTCCACAGCATAAAGCGATTATTGTTGTTTAGCGCAATGGAATTCCGCTGAAAGATGAAACCTTTTTTTTTTTTTTAAATCAAAAACTATATATATGTTGTACTTTCTAAAATACTTCATAACAAACATTTTATAGAAATCATGGCTTAAAAATTAAGTTTATATATACACACACACACACACGCAGTATATATATATATATATATATATATATATATATATATATATATATATATATATAGCTGCAGCATCATATTTGTCAAAGCTGAAGCACAGCATATATATGCTTTGCTTCAGCAAAAATGATGCTGCAGGCGGACAGGATTAAGCACTGGATGGTATGTGTGGTGGTGGTGGTGGTGTTGGGGTGTGTGTGGGTGTGTGGGTGGGTGTGTGTGTGTGTGGGGCAGGACTAGCCTCCTCTGTGCTCACTCCTGTCCTATCAGACTGCAGCATGAAAACAGAGAGGAGGGGGTTACAAAGTAGCCTGCGGCGACCCAGCACAGCAGACTCAGGGAGGAAGTGAATGCATGTTGTGTGAGGGCGGGCTCAGTGCTTGCCTCAGACAAGCCCCTTCCTGAGCAGTGGATGTCAGAATGAGTGAGCAGCAGAACAGAGGGGATTTGTGAGCCCAAAAAAAAGAAGCTAGACACATAAAGGCATGTAAAGCATCTGTATGAGCTAAAGAGGAACATATAGAAACACTTTTTTTCTGTGATATGACAGGTACGATTTAAAGTAAATTCTTTTGGGGGAATTCCACATCGGAGTGCTTTTCTTTTGTCGCTCATAACGGAGATTCATTATGATGGTGCCTGTTGCTCATGGAATATCCACATTCTGTTGTGTGCATTGGACTTAAAGGGGCACTCCACTGGACAATTTATTAATTTTTTTTTTTTTTTTTTTTAGCAACTGGTGCCAGAAAGTTAAGCAGATTTGTAAATTACTTCTATTAAAAAAATCTTCCAGTACTTATCAGCTGCTGTATGATGTACAGGAAGTTCTTTTTTTTTTTTTTTTTTCCTTTCTGTCTGACCACAGTGCTCTCTGCTGACACCTCTGCCCATTTTAGGAACTGTCCAGAGCAGGAGAGGTTTTCTATGGGGATTTGCTCCTACTCTGGACAGTTCCTAAAATGGACAGAGGTGTCAGCAGAGAGCACTGTGGTCAGGCAGAAAGGAAATTCAAAAAGAAAAGAACTTCCTGTGGATCATACTGCAGCTGATAAGTACTGGAAGGATTAAGATTTTTTAATAGAAGTTATTTACAAATCTGTTTAACTTTCTGGCCCCAGTTGATTTAAAATAATAATAATAATAATGTTTTCCAGTGGAGTACCCCTTTAAGAGTATAAAATGTCTCTGCAGCGCCCCCACAGGAAACATAAAGCATGGACAGAGAATTCCCTAGAGTGTTTGTTCCTTGGTTTCCCAGGTCTCCTTAGGAACAGAACAGAGAGGATCATGGGAGCTGAAATTGTTCAGACCTGACCCAGTTAGACCCAAAATCCTGTATTTTAGGGATAGGGGCGGAGCCATCTGTATAGGCCCATGAACCTGCTCCCTCGGGGTCTCTACGGGTGGACTAAGGAGGCGGCAAATAAACGCAGAACAGATCGGAAACTTTCTCCCTCTTTGATGCTTCGCCGTTTACACTTCACATATTTTTCCCCCCGATAGCGCTGCACTGATTTTTTGCTTTTTCCCGCAGGAAAGGGGCGACCCCGGTCATGTGACAAATCTGCGCGACTCTGGTTACATTATAAACATTTATTCCAAATCACAATCTGTAAACAAACACGAAATAAAAATACAAAAACAAAAAAACTGGTAAAAAACATAAAATACAAACCCGAAATCATCTCACACCGGGGGGGGGGGGGGGGGGGGGGGGGGGAGGAGGGGAAAAAAGTGCATGTGAAAGAAACAAGCGGATTGCACATTTTTAGATTAGAAATATTTTAACTCATTCAATCCCGGCCAATTTTAGAATCGCTCTGCAGGAGAAACAACACACGAACATGCAAAAGGTAAACTTCAAAAATAAAATAAAAAACACAATCACTTCGGAAATAGGAAGTGTAAAATGTATGTTATTAAAAAAAAACAAAAAAAAAACGCCTGCCCATAATGGTGCCAGCTGCGATAATATAACCAGAATCTATTTATATATATATATATATATATATATATATATATATATATATATATATATATATATATATAAAATATTAATATAATCTATATCTATCTATCTGTGGCGATATGGTGCAATATCTCAACACTGACACAGGATGGCAGCAGTTTGCTATTTATTTAATGTTGATACCAAAGAACAGTGTTTCCCAACTAGGGTGCCTCCAGCTGTTGCAAAACTACAAATCCCAGCATGCCCGGACAGCCGTTGGCTGTCCGGGCATGCTGGGAGTTGTAGTTTTGCAACAGCTGGAGGCACCCTAGTTGGGAAACACTGCCATAGATTAAGCACTTTCACAACAGAGAACACTGGAGACTATATTAGTCGGGGGAAATTGACAACTAGTAAAAAAAAATTTAAATAATTAAATATTTGCTATTTAAAGGGGTACTCCCGTGGAAATTTTTTTTTTTTTTTTAATCAACTGGTGCTAGAAAGTGAACACAGATTTGTAAATTACTTCTATTGAAAAATCTTAATCCTTCCAGTACTTTTTAGGGGCTATATATTGCATGTTTTTCTTTTTGGGAGAAAATCCCCATAGCAAACATATGCTGTTCTGGACAGTTCCAAAAAATGGACAGAGATGTCAGCAGAGAGCACTGTGGTTGTAACATAACAGAAATCCAAAAAGAAAAACATTTCCTCTGTAGTATACAGCCCCTAAAAAGTACTGGAAGGATTACGATTTTTTGATAGAAGTAATATACAAATCTATTTTAACTTTCTGGCACCAGTTGAAATTATTATTTTTTTCCACGGGAGTACCCCTTTAATTACTGAATATCGCCATATCCATATAACTCGGGCACCAGTCCACACCGCTCTCATTATATTTCCTGGAGATTTTCCAGCAATTAAAAAAAAAAAATAAAGAAACAGGGCTAATTTTCATAAAGAAAAATAAATAAAAAGCGCCACCCCTATCCTCAGGTTGTGTGCGGTATTACAACTTGGCTCCATTCACTTCGATGGAACGGAGCTGCAATACCCCACACAACCTGAGGATAAGCAAGGGTGGCGCTATTTTTTGAAAGAAAGCAGCCATGTTTTTTTTTCTAGTCCAGGATAACCTTTAATTCAGGAAAATTTAAAATAATTTTAGGGAAAGTCAGAGGGTAAATCTGCAATGAAAAGACTTCAGCCCCAAATGGCCGACCACCACGACACGTCTCAGCAGAATGCACATCGCTCTTTAGGGTTCAGAGCATGAGTACAAACAGCACCACCCCTGTCCTCAGGTCGTGTGCGGTATTACAACTTTGCTCCATTCACTTTATTACAACTGAACTGCAATACCACACGCAACCTGATGACAGGGGTGGTGCTGTTTCTGGAAAAAAAAAAAATCAGCTCTGTTTTTTTAACCCCACCATAGACATCATAGCTGATCCGGCACCACTGGTAAGCTGTGGGGCCCCCAGACATCCCCCGTAGCAGCCATGATGGATTCCAGCCTGTATCAGTGCCCTTCTAGGGCATAGGCATAGGCAACCCTTCATATTACAGGGCCTGGTGGCATGAAATGGGTTGTAGGCACTCAGGGCAAGGCATGTATTGCCCCCCCCCCCCTAATCCAGCCTGCATATGTATACAGATGCAGGGGGTCCAGTCAAATAGATAGGAGGCCCTGTCCCTGCTACATCATTTAAGATATAACTCCTATGGGTCCATGTACATGCATACATAGTCTATGCAAACTGTGGACCTCCAGCTGTTGCAAAACTACAACTCCCAGCATGCTCGGACAGCCAAAGGCTGTCCGGGCATGCTGGGAGTTGTAGTTTTGCAACAGCTGGAGGCACCCTGGTTGGGAAACATAAAGAGTGATGAATATTGAGTTAACTCTACTTACAAAACTACAACTCCCAGCATGCCCGGACAGCTGTTGGCTGTCCGGGCATGCTGGGAGTTGTAGTTTTGCAACAGCTGGAGGCACCTTGGTTGCGAAACAGAGTGGTGAATATTGAGTTAACTCTCCTTGCAAAACTACAACTCCCAGCATGCTCAGGTCACCATTAGGGGGGCAGTAATACGTCAAATAATAAACTATTCCTTCTGCTTCATATTTACATGCAACAATGTAACAATCCTCTGAATACAATAAATGTTATTGTAACTTTCTAATAATCACACATCCGCATTTAAAGGGCCAGCACGCTGCTAAAAAAAAAAAAAAAACTTAAAAAAGAAAAATCCACACACACCTGCGTGACATCAATTTGTGATCATGGGGGGAGGGCAGAGAGTTTCATCCCATGGATGAGCCGCTCCCCTGACTAAACCGGCTGATAACAGAGAGCGACAGACAGCATCCCGCTGCACAGCAACTAGAGAGTTAATTTCATTCTTTGTCAATTTAAGAACCTAAAATTGTCAACAATTGAAGCGTTCACCAGCAGAGTGAATTCCAATACGATACAATGTGACAATAACCGGCACAGCAGAGTGGAGCGCGCGCATCCTTGCTCACACGTTGCAGCAGTTTTCGAGGGCTGGCTCCATTGTTGCGCCAAAGCGAATCCTTTTTATTTAGAAAAATAAGAGACCGGGTCCACTTTAAGAGACATCACTGCCTGTCATGTGTTCAGTAACCTTACGTTTCCGTTGTCTTTTTGTCACTTTCGTGTTGCTTCTTGACCCCGCCCCCGAGGAGCGCCGTGCTGCTAAAACACCGCATCATATGAAGGCACATGTCCGTATGGGCCAGGAATGCTGCCGACTCCACAGCCTGGTCTCTAATCACTTGCCTCCTCACGTCCACAAGGGGTCAGTACTGAGCCTGGTCCCACAGCTCGCACTCAACTAGTGTAATCATGACTCAAGTATCGGATGAGTCTGGCCGGCAGGGGCAACGTGTCCAACAGTTTCAGGCGATTTTGTTCCAGCACGCTCCGCACCTTTATGCGGCACAAGTGTGCAAGAGATCTCGGGGGTTCTGGAAGAGGGACAAAGTGTAGGAAATTGGTCAATGTTTTATGTAAAAAAATATATATATATAACATTTTTTATATATATATATATATATATATATATATATATATATATATAATGTATGGAGTCAAAAAGTATAATAAAGCAACATATTAAAAGAAATGTTATTAGCCATAGTGAAAAGATCTCTCTATATCGGCTGTGCCCTACCTTGTAAGCCGTGAGGTCACGTCACAGGCTCTGAATACAGACAACTTCCTTCCCTCTAGTCAGCACGGGACCAGACTAGTGATGTGAAGGGTTGAACTCATTTGATTAGTAACTCATAAGATAAGGCAGCAGAAACCCTGTTCTCAGTCAGAGTAGTTTCCAGGTTTCCTGCTGCCTAATTAATGTGTCCTAAATCTAATGAGCAGTAATACCAGCTCCCCCCTTCACATCACTAGTCTGGTCCCGTATTGTATGGAGAGTGGTGGTGTTGGTTGTGGGGGGGGGGGGGGTTATGAGGGGAGGAAGCTTTCTGCATTCAGAGTCTGTGACATTATGTCACGGTCTACAAGGGGGGGCTGATATAAAGAGATCTTTTCACTATGGTTAATAACATTATATTAAGTTTCTATTTATACTTTTTGACCCCATACACGGATAATTTTTTACCCCCCACCTGCACATTAGATAAGGGAGCAGGGAGCCCATTCTGAAGGAAACTACTGTGACTTGGAATGGGCTTCCTGCTGCCTTATCTAATGAGTTGTAAATCAAATGAGCAGCAATACCAGCTTCCCTCTCAACATAATTGGTCTCAGCCCGTGCTGACAGGAGGGGAGAAGGGGGAGGGACAGGAGCTCGGCATTCAGAGCCTGTGGGACGTGACATCACAGCTTACAAAGTAAAAGGGCTATAGCCGATATGGAACATCTGTGCCCCATGGCTGTCTGGGCATGCTGGGAGTTGTAGATTTGCAACAATTTGGAGACCACTGCAATAGTGGGACGCTGCTCTCCTGATGTACAGTAGATAGAATATACCTTACCAGCTTTCTTCTTTATACCCTCCCAATCGGCATAGCTGTCCAGATGCTCCTGTAATCGGGAACAGAGGCGAACGTTCCCCACATAATCCAGGAGGACGTCAATAATGGGACCGGCCCAGCGACTCATCTCCGGGGTGGAAACCATCTCACAGAACTGGAGGAAGGAGAACAAACAAGTATTATAGTAGTTATATTCTTGTATATAGGGGGCAGTATTATAGTAGTTATATTCTTGTATATAGGAGGCAGTATTATAGTAGTTATACTCTTGTATATAGGAGCAGTATTATAGTAGTTATATTCTTGTATATAGGAGCAGTATTATAGTAGTTATATTCTTGTATATAGGAGCAGTATTATAGTAGTTATATTCTTGTATATAGGAGCAGTATTATAGTAGTTATATTCTTGTATATATGAGCAGTATTATAGTAGTTATATTCTTGTATATAGGAGCAGTATTATAGTAGTTATATTCTTGTATATAGGAGCAGTATTATAGTAGTTATATTCTTGTATATAGGAGGCAGTATTGTGGTAGTTATATTCTTGTATATAGGAGGCAGTATTGTGGTAGTTATATTCTTGTATATAGGAGGCAGTATTGTGGTAGTTATATTCTTGTATATAGGAGGCAGTATTATAGTAGTTATATTCTTGTATATAGGAGCAGTATTATAGTAGTTATATTCTTGTATATAGGAGGCAGTATTATAGTAGTTATATTCTTGTATATAGGAGGCATTATAGCAGTTATATTCTTGTATATAGGAGCAGTGTTATAGTAGTTATATTCTTGTATATAGGAGCAGTATGATAGTAGTTATATTCTTGTTTATAGGGGCAGTATTATAGTAGTTATATTCTTGTATATAGGGGGCAGTATTATAGTAGTTATATTCTTGTATATAGGAGCAGTATTATAGTAGTTATATTCTTGTATATAGGAGCAGTATTATAGCAGTTATATTCTTGTATATAGGAGCAGTATTATAGGAGTTATATTCTTGTATATAGGAGCAGTATTATAGGAGTTATATTCTTGTATATAGGAGCAGTATTGTAGTAGTTATATTCTTGTATATATGAGCAGTATTATAGTAGTTATATTCTTGTATATAGGAGGCAGTATTATAGTAGATATATTCTTGTATATAGGGGCAGTATTATAGTAGTTATATTCTTGTATATAGGAGCAGTATTATAGTAGTTATATTCTTGTATATAGGAGCAGTATTATAGTAGTTATATTCTTGTATATAGGAGCAGTATTATAGTAGTTATATTCTTGTATATATGAGCAGTATTATAGCAGTTATATTCTTGTATATAGGAGCAGTATTATAGTAGTTATATTCTTGTATATATGAGCAGTATTATAGTAGTTATATTCTTGTATATAGGAGCAGTATTGTATTAGTTAACTGAAGGGGTTGTACCTGGATAATCTTTGGGTGCTTACGATCTTGCGGGGTCTCCTCCTGTCGCCTACGATCCTCGATTGGAGGATGAGGGTTATTTCCATATTCACATGTAAAGCAGGACTCGGCATCACAGCCCTGATCCATAATGTACTTCAGCAAGCTCAGATACTTCATGGAGAACATGACGGTGGCCGGGAAGGAGGTGGGGTGAGTGGCCACATAAACGTTTATATTTGCCCCGTGTTCCAGGAGCAACTTCATGGTGGTCAGGCAGCCGTGTCGTATGGAGATCAGCAGTGGATTGATAAGATCCACATTGGGGTTGGCTCCGGCCTCCAGCAGCAGTTTAGTCGCATAAATATTGTTGTTTATGACAGAAAAGTAAAGCACGGTGCTGCGCCGGTCCTCGTACAGCCGGGCGCGGTCAAACGATAAGGTAAAGTTGACATCGTAGCCGGCATTGACAAGCTCCTCCAAGATGTCGTCATTGTTGCGTTCTGCCGCTATGTGCAAGGGGCTGATCCCGCTCCTCTTCACCCGCACGCGACTGGTCACAGGGATCAGCATAGAGACTATGCTAAAATATACAGTATATATATGAGATATGACGTTCAGCATCAGGAAATACAGATCTGAGGTAATAAATCAACAATATAAAATACAGATCTGAGGTAATAAATCAACAATATAAAATATAGATCTGAGGTAATAAATCAACAATATAAAATACAGATCTGAGGTAATAAATTAACAATATAAAATACAGATCTGAGGTAATAAATCAACAATATAAAATATAGGAAATCGCAAATCAACAATATAAAATATAGATCTGAGGTAATAAGTCAGTAATAGGACAGTAATAAGTCAGTAATAGGACATAGCTCTGAGGTAATAAGTCAGTAATAGGACAGTAATAAGTCAGTAATAGGACAGTAATAAGTCAGTAATAGGACATAGCTCTGAGGTAATAAGTCAGTAATAGGACAGTAATAAGTCAGCAATAAGACATAGCTGAGGTAATAAGTCAGTAACAGGACATAGCTCTGAGGTAATAAGTCAGTAATAGGACAGTAATAAGTCAGCAATAAGACATAGCTGAGGTAATAAGTCAGTAACAGGACATAGCTCTGAGGTAATAAGTCAGTAATAAGACATAGCTCTGAGGTAATAAGTCAGTAACAGGACATAGCTCTGAGGTAATAAGTCAGTAATAAGACATAGCTCTGAGGTAATAAGTCAGTAACAGGACATAGCTCTGAGGTAATAAGTCAGTAACAGCAGGACATAGCTCTGAGGTAATAAGTCAGTAATAGGACATAGCTCTGAGGTAAGAAGAATTTCCTCTGTAGTATTCAGCAGCTAATAAGTACTGGAAGGATTAAGATTTTTTAATAGAAGTAATTTACAAATCTGTTTAACTTTCTGGCACCAGTTGATTAAAAAAAAAAAAAATAAAAAAATAAAAAATTTCCACAGGAGTACCCCTTTAGGTTTTGCAGAATTCCAATGCGGAATCCTATTAAACTCAATGGGGCTTCGAATTTCGGTAGAATTCCGTGTTTTCAGCAAACAGAAATTCCGCCGAAATGTCGCTCACATTCCGCAAGAAATGCAAAAAATCTGCAGAACGGAATTTGAGCGGAATAGCAGAATTTCTACCGTGTGAACATGGCCTTAAAGGGGTACTCCTGTGGAAAAATATTTTTTTTTAAATCAACTGCTGCCAGAAAGTTAAACAGATTTGTAAATTACTTCTATAAAAAAAAACGTAATTCGTCCACTACTTTTTAGGGGCTGTATACTAAAGAGAAATCCAAAAAAGAAATGCATTTCCTCTGCTGTCATGACCACAGTGCTCTCTTCTGACCTCTACTGTCCATTTTAGGAACTGTCCAGAGCAGAATATGTTTGATATGGGGATTTTCTCCAGCTCTGGACAGTTCCTAAAATGGACAGCAGAGAGCACTGTGGTCATGACATCAGAGGAAATGCATTTCTTTTTTGGATTTCTCATACAGCCCCTAAAAAGTACTGGAAGGATTAAGATTTTTTTAATAGAAGTAATTTACAAATCTGTTTAACTTTCTGGCAGCAGTTGATTTAAAAAATTTTTTTTTCCACAGGAGTACCCCTTTAAGGCCATGTTTCACCCCTTTAAAACCTGTGACCAGAAAACCGAAATGTAGAAGAAAAAACACCCGAAAAGACGGAATCGGGCCCCCCCCCCCCCTTGCAGCCCCACGTAATGTCTAATGACATAATCTGGCGTACCTTCTCGAGACATGATATGGACGCCCGTACATGTGTAAGCAACAATGTTTCGGATTCCTGAGCGGTGACATCAGACCCCACCGCGTACGCGGCAGCAGCGCTGTCAGGGTGACCACTGCCAGATGTATTAGTCAGCGTGCGCAGGACCTGTCGGTGTAATCTCGCTTTCCTCATGTTGGAAGCACGCAAAATCTTATTTAAGGGTCAGAGTTCATGGGTGCTGGGGGGGGGGGGGGGTTCACTTACTTGTCATTGTCCCGTTTCTTGGCTGCGACGTGAATGGGCAAAAACCCGTCTTTGTTTTGTTTGTTGGCATCGGCTCCTTGCGACAGGAGGAACTCTACGATGTCGTCATGGCCGTTTTTGCAGGCTTCGTAGATGGCGGTGGCGCTGTCGTTGGCCTGGGTGTTTATGTCGGCGCCTGGTGACAAGAAATGAGAAGAATTTAAAGGAATTGTCCATCTAATTTGATCACAATGGCTGTTTGGGCATGCTGGGAGTTGTAGTTTTGCAACAGGTTATCCCAATCCATTTGGAATTGTTTCCCAACCAGAGTGCCTCCAGCTGTTGCAAAACTATAACTGTTGTAGTTTTGCAACAGCTGGAGGAACCCAGGTTGGGAAACACTGCCCTGCGGTTTTTCTACAGTTAAAATGTCATGCAGTGCCCCCTTGTGACTGGTCTGTCCCTATACATCAGGAGTCCTCCACCTGTCAGACTGTCCGGGCATGCTGGGAGTTGTTGTTTTGCAACAGCTGGAGGTCCACAATTTGGAGATCACTGCATTAGACCATGCCCAAGGCTGTCCGGGCATGCTGGGATTTGTAGTTTTGCAGCAGCTGGGGGTTCAAAGTTTGGAGACCACTGCATTAGGCCATGCAAATAACTGTGTGGGCATGCTGGGAGTTGTAGTTTTGCAATATCTGGAAGTCTACAGTTTGGAAACTTAGGTCAGTGTTTCCCAACCAGGATGTCTTCACCTGTTGCAAAACTACAACTCCCAGCATGCCCAGACAGCCGTTGGCATGTTGGGAGTTGAACCAGTGTGCCAGCAGCTTTTGTAAAACTACAACTCCCACCATGGCCAGAGGGTCTCTATTGTAACCACCATCCCCTGGAAGAAGCAACCTGGTGAAACCTGCGTCGGGGCAGTTGGTTTCATGCATTAGGTCAGTATTTCCCAACCAGGTTGCCCTCCAGCTGTTGCAAAACTACACCTCCCAGCATGCCCGGACAGCCGTTGGCTGTCCGGGCATGCTGGGAGTTGTAGTTTTGCAACAGCTTGAGGTTCACAGTTTGGAGACCACTGCTGTAAGGGATATAATGCCGCCGTGACTCATTGCCCCTTTCTAGTAGTTTGGTCTGAAGATGTAGGTAATCAGAGACATCTTGGTTGCAAGGGAGGAGCTCCTTGACAACCTTGGTGACAACCAAGATGGCGGCTATAACTGCTCCCACATGGCTTGCGCCCCATCTTTCCGAGGACCCAGTATGATAAATCTGCTATGTTATTCGGCCATGTATTACAGTTTAAAAGAGTTAAAGGGGTATTCCAGGGAAAAAACTTATATATCAACTGGTGCCAGAAAGTTAAACATTTTAGTAAATTACTTCTATTAAAAAATCTTAATCCTTTCAATATTTATCAGCTGCTGAAGTTGAGTTGTTCTTTTCTGTCTGGCAACAGTGCTCTCTGCTGACATCTCTGCTTGTCTCGGAAACGCCCAGTTTAGAAGAGGTTTGCTATGGGGATTTGCTTTTAAACTGGGCGGTTCCCGAGACAGGTGTCATCAGAGAGCACTTAGTCAGAAAAGAACAACTTCAACTTCAGAAGCTCATAAGTACAGAAAGGATTAAGATTTTTTTTAATAGAAGTAATTTACAAATCTGTTTTATTTTCTGGAGTCAGTTGATATCTATAAAAAAAAAAAAGTTTTTTCCTGGATAACCTCTTTAACATTCAGGGGCCTGGGATATCTTGGAGACAATCCGGTATAACCCAGCTTTCCCTGTAACAGATATAAGCGAAGGCTGAATGGAATTTGTTTGCATCAAGTTTCGAGGTTTTCTTGTCACTGTAGGTCGGGCGCTCACCGCATTTGACGATGTACCGCAACGCCTCCAGCTGTCCGCCCTGCGCCGCTAAGAATAAGGGGGTGAGGCCGTAACAGTTCTTGGCTTCGATCTTCGCTCCTCCCTTTATCAGGATGTCGATGATTTCCATATCGTTCCTCGCCACGGCCTCGTGCAGTGCGGTCCAGCCCTGGTTACACCGGTGGTTGACGTCCGCCCTGTGCTCCACCAGCATCTTCACGGCATCGCAGTTCTTCCGCTCGCACGCTGCAAGAGGCGAATTATTATAGGGTAGGTTATAATTTAAGGCGAGTGATGAGCATCAGGCGCCATATTCAAATTTGCGATATCTCACGAATATATTAATGATTAATCGTCCTATGTTCGCGAAATTCGCATATTCGCTATGTTCACTTTTTTTCCCCATGCGAAAATTTGCATGGAAAATTGGCATAAAAATCTGCATAAAAATTTGCATGTGAAAACAAACAAACATAAACAGACCCATGTGATAGGCCCCTATTCGCATGGAAAAATCGCATGTGAAAAAAAATAATAATATTCATCATTACGAATATATAGCACTATATTGAAAATATTCACGAAATCGTGTAGTGCCGATATTCGCGATAAAAATTGGCATTACGAATATTCATGCTCAACACTATTTAAAGGGGTACTACTGTGGAAAACTTTTTTTTTTTTTTTTTAAATCAACTGGTGCCAGAAAGTTAAACAGATTTGTAAATCACTTCTATTAAAAAATCTTAATCCTTCCAGTACTTTTTAGGGGCTGTATACTAAAAAGAAATCCCAAAAGAAATGCATTTCCTGTGATATCCTGACCACAGTGCTCTCTGCTGACCTCTGCTGTCCATTTTAGGAACTGTCCAGAGAAGCAGATGTTTGCTATGGGAATTTTCTCCAGTTCCTAAAATGGACAACAGAGGTCAGCAGAGAGCACTGTGGTCAGGACATCACAGGAAATGCATTTCTTTTTTGGATTTCTCTTTAGTATACAGCCCCTAAAAAGTACTGGAAGGATTAAGATTTTTTAATAGAAGTGATTTACAAATCTGTTTAACTTTCTGGCACCAGTTGATTTAAAAAAAAAAAAAAAAAAAAAAAAAAGTTTTCCACGGTAGTACCCCTTTAAGACAAGTCGGTGTATCTAATCCCGTCATGTGGGATACAGTCTAATGAGATGTTGTATCTAGGTCTACACGTGACATAGCGTAATGGGCTGATGCATCTTAGTTTATCATGTGTGACAGTCTAGCAGAGTTTATGTATCTAAGCTTATTCTGTGTGATACCACCCTCCAGGCTGGTGTATCTGAGCCCACGCTGTGTGCTGTATTTTAGCTGGTTTTACCTTTATACAGGGGGGTTTCTCGGGCCTTGTTCACAATATCCGGCTCGGCTCCAGATTCCAGCAGAAACCGTACACAGTCCAGGTGCCCCTTTACTGTGGCCAAGTACAGCGCCGTCTCCTCCTGCAGAGTCCGCTGGTCGATCAATGGAGGATACGCTGCAAATAGGAACTCCGGTTCAGTACAAATACGTCTTAGTTTTGGAATTTCTGACTCCTTTTAGGTATTTGTGTTAATAACATTTTTACTACAATATTAGTAACAGGGGCACATATAGTGACAGGCCGCCATAGGAGGGAGCCGAACACAACAAAAGATGGTGGTCTATAAAGTGATAGCCCCCCCATAGTATTGATAACTATATAGTAGTGGTCTCCAACCTGCAGATCTCCAAATGTTGCAATACTACAACTCCCAGCATGCCCGGACAGCCAACGGCTGTCCGGGCATGCTGGGAGTTGTAGTTTTGCAACATCTGGAGGTCCGCAGGTTGAAGACCATTGCTATATAGTGTCAACCAACCATACACTGACAGGCAGCCATACACTGACAGGCAGCCATACACTGACAGGCATCTGTGGAGGCCCAGTACAGGAGGTGTTACCCCGTACCCTTGCTGTCCTGTCAGGCAGCCTCCCTACAGTGTCCCCTGGGACCCCTTGCATCTGTCCCCCATGTAAATATGTTTCTAATGTATTATACCATGTAATGTGTTCAGGAAGCGTTGTCACTTTAAGACTGTTTACCATGTGATTGTTACCCAGGAGGTATCAGTGACCAGGTGATCCCCGGGGTGACCTATGGGCTCCCTTCTAGTCTCCCCCCATATAAGCCCTGGGTGGAGCTTTTCTCTCTTTCCTTACAAGTCTTCGATGAGGTCGAGTCCTAGAGAGTCCAGAGTCCTAGGAGTCTCAAGTCCAGTCTGCAGCCACAAGAGGCTACAAGTAACCACAGTCTCAGTATTGTCAGTCATCAGTCAGGTCAAGTCAGTCCCTGTTATCTGTCAAGTCAGCATGGTCTGCATGAAATTGCCCAGTCCTACTACAAGTCCCAGCAAGCCTTTAAGGTCTCTGAGTCACTGGTCACCTCCGTGGGCCATGGCTGAACTGTATAGACTTTACCATCTGTCTACCCTCAGTAAAGCTACCGCTGTCCGTAACTTGATGTTAGAGTCTTTATTGCCCCCGTGCCTAGCCCAGGATCCAGCGGTATACCTTCAGGTGGTATCGAGGATAAACCACGCCCTGGCATCACGAATACAGGGGGTTAATGCCATCTGCCCCTAGGGTAACAACAACATCTGCCCTCATCACACCCCGTTACCACACATCCATACACTGACAGGCAGCTATGTGGTGATGGACATCCATACACTGACAGGCAGCCATACAGTGACAGGCAGCTATGTGGTGACAGACATCCATACACTGACAGGCAGCTATAGAGGGAGCCGAACACAACAAAAGATGGTGATCTATAAAGGGATAGCCCCCCCATAGTATTAATAACTATGCAGTGCCAGGCAGCCATACACTGACAGGCAGCCATACACTGACAGGCAGCTATGTAGCGACAGGTGGGGTCCATAAAGTGACAGACTTCTATACAGTGACAGGCAGCCACAGAGTGAAAGGCAGGCATGCAAAGATAAGATGACCGCCTATAAAGTCATAGAAATAGGCAACTATTTAGTGACAGGCAGCTATTCAGTGACAGGTAGCCATACATTGACAGGCAGCTATTTATTAAAGATTAAAATTCAAGCTCCATACCTTGCAGTAAAAGCTTCAGACATCGGAGGGAGCCGTAGTAGGCCGCCTCGTGCATCGGCAGCCAGCCATCTTTGTTGGGCTCAGACAGTCTCTTCCCAGATTTCATGAGGTTATTCAGCCCCTCCACGTCTTCCTTCTTGATCATCTCCTCAATGGGGTTCTGTTCTCTGTGAGAGGAAAAATGACTAGATCAGCCCTCAACATCTGCCCCCGCCCCATGTAATGACCCAATCACCCATCTAGTCCCCAATATCTGCTCCCACCCCATGTAATGACCCAATAACCCATCTAGTCCCCAACATCTGCCCCCGCCCCATGTAATGACCCAATAACCCATCTAGTCCCCAACATCTGTCCCCGCCCCATGTAATGACCCAATAACCCATCTAGTCCCCAATATCTGCTCCCACCCCATGTAATGACCCAATAACCCATCTAGTCCCCAACATCTGCCCCCGCCCCATGTAATGACCCAATAACCCATCTAGTCCCCAATATCTGCACCAGCACCATGTAATGACACAATAACCCATCTAGTCCCCAATATCTGCCCCCGCCCCATGTAATGACCCAATAACCCATCTAGTCCCCAATATCTGCCCCCGCCCCATGTAATGACCCAATCACCCATCTAGTCCTCAACATCTGCCCCCGCCCCATGTATTGACCCGATCACCCATCTAGTCCCCAACATCTGCCCCCGCCCCATGTAATGACCCAATCACCCATCTAGTCCCCAACATCTGCCCCCGCCCCATGTATTGACCCGATCACCCATCTAGTCCCCAACATCTGCCCCCGCCCCATGTAATGACCCAATCACCCATCTAGTCCCCAACATCTGCCCCCGCCCCATGTAATGACCCAATCACCCATCTAGTCCCCAACATCTGCACCAGCACCTTGTAATGACCCAATAACCCATCTAGTCCCCAACATCTGCACCAGCACCTTGTAATGACCCAATAACCCATCTAGTCCTCAACATCTGCCCCCGCCCCATGTAATGACCCAATAACCCATCTAGTCCCCAACATCTGCACCAGCACCATGTAATGACCCAATAACCCATCTAGTCCCCAACATTTGCACCAGCACCATGTAATGACCCAATCACCCATCTAGTCCTCAACATCTGCCCCCGCCCCATGTAATGACCCAATAACCCATCTAGTCCCCAACATCTGCACCAGCACCATGTAATGACCCAATAACCCATCTAGTCCCCAACATCTGCACCAGCACCATGTAATGACCCAATCACCCATCTAGTCCTCAACATCTGCCCCCGCCCCATGTAATGACCCAATAACCCATCTAGTCCCCAATATCTGCCCCCACCCCATGTAATGACCCAATCACCCATCTAGTCCCCAACATCTGCCCCCGCCCCATGTAATGACCCAATAACCCATCTAGTCCCCAATATCTGCCCCCACCCCATGTAATGACCCAATAACCCATCTAGTCCCCAACATCTGCACCAGCACCATGTAATGACCCAATAACCCATCTAGTCCCCAATATCTGCACCAGCACCATGTAATGACCCAATAACCCATCTAGTCCCCAACATCTGCCCCCACCCCATGTAATGACCCAATCACCCATCTAGTCCCCGATATCTGCCCCCGCCCCATGTAATGACCCAATCACCCATCTAGTCCCCGATATCTGCCCCAGCCCCATGTAATGACCCAATAACCTTCTCCAGCCCATGTTTTGCTCTTTTCTGTTTCATTACATACAGATGTGACATTGAGGCCTCTAGGAAAGCTGGGTACTAGTTGTTAAGATGAAAAAATTAATGGAGTCACCCATAGCAACCAGACTGTCTTGTTGCTATGGACAAATACAAAGGAGAAGTGAAGATGTTCCTCATGGCAGCCAATCAGATTCCAGTCCTTGATTCTAGGAGACCATAGGATAACGAGCGCAGTGACCTAATTGGTTGCTATGGGCAACGCATTTCTCTTTGCGTTAGTTTTGCTAATTCTCCCCTAAATCTGCGCTATACGTGAGACCAGAGTGTGACAGGAGGGGAGCTGCCGCAGCACATCGCGCTCTTCCTCCTCGCTCACATATCATGGGGTCGTCATTTGGTTTCCTGATGAGTTAATAAGGAGTAATTATCGGAGCCAGAGCCTCGGGATGAACAGACCGCGAGGAATTATTTCGTGTTCTCCGATAATTATCCTCAGAGTAAAGTCAGCGCCAAGACAAACATCCGCGCTAAAACCGCACAGATGCTGAAATCATCATATTGGCCGGGAGTGGAATAGTCTGCGGCCATATCTATAATGTGTCAGATCACATCTACTGCTCGCACTTCTAGGGGGCGCCGGAAACACGACATGAGTTACATGGCGCCCCATATGTGTCACCCAAATATTTTATAACAGAACAACATACAGATGTCCCCATAACAAAACCAGCCGCAGAGCCGCCATAACAATACCAGCCGCAGAGCCGCCATAACAATACCAACCGCAGAGCCGCCATAACAATACCAACCGCAGAGCCGCCATAACAATGCCAACCGCAGAGCCGCCATAACAATGCCAACCGCAGAGCCGCCATAACAATACCAACCGCAGAGCCGCCATAACAATGCCAACCGCAGAGCCCCCATAACAATGCCAACCGCAGAGCCCCCATAACAATGCCAACCGCAGAGCCCCCATAACAATACCAGCCGCAGAGCCGCCATAACAATACCAACCGCAGAGCCGCCATAACAATACCAACCGCAGAGCCGCCATAACAATGCCAACCGCAGAGCTCCCATAACAATGCCAACCGCAGAGCCCCCATAACAATGCCAACCGCAGAGCCCCCATAACAATACCAGCCGCAGAGCCGCCATAACAATACCAGCCGCAGAGCCGCCATAACAATACCAGCCGCAGAGCCGCCATAACAATACCAACCGCAGAGCCGCCATAACAATACCAGCCGCAGAGCCGCCATAACAATACCAGCCGCAGAGCCGCCATAACAATACCAGCCGCAGAGCCGCCATAACAATACCAGCCGCAGAGCCGCCATAACAATACCAGCCGCAGAGCCGCCATAACAATACCAGCCGCAGAGCCGCCATAACAATACCAGCCGCAGAGCCGCCATAACAATACCAGCCGCAGAGCCGCCATAACAATACCAGCCGCAGAGCCGCCATAACAATACCAACCGCAGAGCCGCCATAACAATACCAACCGCAGAGCCCCCATAACAATGCCAACCGCAGAGCCCCCATAACAATACCAACCGCAGAGCCCCCATAACAATACCAACCGCAGAGCCGCCATAACAATACCAGCCGCAGAGCCGCCATAACAATACCAGCCGCAGAGCCGCCATAACAATACCAGCCGCAGAGCCGCCAAAACAATACCAGCCGCAGAGCCGCCATAACAATACCAGCCGCAGAGCCGCCATAACAATACCAGCCGCAGAGCCGCCATAACAATACCAGCCGCAGAGCCGCCATAACAATACCAGCCGCAGAGCCGCCATAACAATACCAGCCGCAGAGCCGCCATAACAATACCAGCCGCAGAGCCGCCATAACAATACCAGCCGCAGAGCCGCCATAACAATACCAGCCGCAGAGCCGCCACAACAATACCAACCGCAGAGCCGCCATAACAATACCAACCGCAGAGCCGCCATAACAATACCAGCCGCAGAGCCGCCATAACAATACCAGCCGCAGAGCCGCAATAACAATACCAGCCGCAGAGCCGCCATAACAATACCAGCCGCAGAGCCGCCATAACAATACCAGCCGCAGAGCCGCCATAACAATACCAGCCGCAGAGCCGCCATAACAATACCAGCCGCAGAGCCGCCATAACAATACCAGCCGCAGAGCCGCCATAACAATGCCAACCGCAGAGCCGCCATAACAATACCAGCCGCAGAGCCGCCATAACAATACCAGCCGCAGAGCCGCCATAACAATACCAGCCGCAGAGCCGCCATAACAATACCAGCCGCAGAGCCGCCATAACAATACCAGCCGCAGAGCCGCCACAACAATACCAACCGCAGAGCCGCCATAACAATACCAACCGCAGAGCCGCCATAACAATTTACCAGTTGCAGAGCCATCTGGGAGTGGTAGTTTTGCAACAGCTGGAGGCACCCTGGTTGGGAAACACTGGCCTATGCTCAGGAATGCAAAACCTAAAATGACCACCACATAGGAGTCCCCAATAGCAGCATCACCCAGCTCACCCAGGGTCCTGAATCGTACATGTATCTACAATATTTATAGGGAAATAAAGATAATAACGGTCGTATTGATTGTTGCGCCACTTTCCCGCGAAAGATACAACATACAGAGAATTAGAATCTAAGGCAGTGTTTCCCAACCAGTGAGCCTCCAGATGTTGTAACACTACAACTCCCAGGATGTCCGGACAGTCGTAGGCTGCCCAGGCATTCTGGGAGTTGTAGTGTTGCAACAGCTGGAGGCACACTTGTTGGGAAACACTCAGGTTAAGTTTGATATGAACGGGGAAGGTAAAATCTGCACCAAATCCACAACCTCTTTAATAACCCAAACCAAAATCTGCAGGGATTTTCATGCGGATTTACTACAGAACTTTCTCTGCTGCGCGTGAACGGTAAATCTTCCATCCGATAATCCGGAATTTGGGGGCGAGTTGCATTGTAATGTAGAATAATTTCTACGCCGGATTAGAGGATTCCCTTACGTCATGTAACGCTCTGCGTATTTCTGCAGAATGTCACCAGACCCCGGGCGGACCCCTGAACTCCACGCGCAGGTTCACACGTCACAATGTGTTAATCTCACCGGCGGATCACATATGTAACACGTTAATTACACGGAGGGATCCCATTGGGCGGCACTTCCCGGAACAGCTGACTGACAGCAAGTGTTCTCCCGCATGAATGGAGACAGGTTTAGCTGTCATGGCAGCTGCAGGGGGGCCCAGGAGACCCCCAGAGACAGAGGCGCAAGTGTGTCCATGTAATGACCCTGTAATGTGCGCCCCCACGTCACACGCCCTGCACGGCTGTTTACGTTTTTGTTTAAGAACTGAGGGTCTGCTACAATGTCCTCCGCCACGTGACTGTCACTGACAGCTGTAGAGAACACAAGGGGGGAGGGGTGTCATGGATAAATATGTGGCTGCCCCTTTAAGTGTGTGTGCAGTTATTTGGGTACAATATAACACCATCACTTGAGCATTATATGATGGTATTAGGGCACTATCTTATTTGTGTACTGTATGGCGGCATTATTCGGGCACTGCATCATTTTAGTAATGTGTGATGATATTATTTGGTTCCATAACATTATCATTTGAGCATTATATGACGGTATTAGGGCGCTCGCCGTTTTGGGTGCTGTATGGCACTGTTATTTGAGTGCTATGTGTAGGTATTATTAGGGCACTTTGTTTGGAGAACTATATGGCAGTTTTATTCAGACCCTGAATGGTTTTGTCCTATATGGTTGTATTCGTTCATCCCATGGTGGTATTGTTTACTGTAAGATGTATCTGTTGTCTATATGGTATTATGTGGGCGCAGCCTGTCTGTTCTATATGGCAGTATTATTTTCCCTTTATATGGTATCATTTGAGTACAGCTGGTACTGTTCTATATGGCAGTATTATTTGAACACTATATGGCATCAGTTGAGCACAGCTGGTACTGTTCTATATGGTGGTATTATTTATACCCTATAGGGTATCAGTTGTACACAGCTGGTTCTGTTTTATATGGCAGTATTATTTATACTATATATGGTATCATTTGAGCACTGCTGTGTCTGTTCTATATGGCGGTATTATTTATACACTATATCAGTGGTCTTCAACCTGTGGACCTCCAGATGTTGCCAAACTACAACTCCCAGCATGCCCGAACAGCCAACGGCTGTCCGGGCATGCTGGGAGTTGTAGTTTTGCAACATCTGGAGGTCCGCAGGTAGGAGACCACTGCCCTATATGGTATCAGTTGTACACAGCTGGTTCTGTTTTATATGGCAGTATTATTTATACTCTGTATGGCATCATTTGAGCACTGGTGTGTCTGTACTATATGGTAGTATTATTTATACTCTGTATGGCATCATTTGAGCACTGCTGTGTCTGTACTATATGGTAGTATTATTTATACTTTATATGGTATCATTTGAGCACTGCTGGGTCTGTACTGTATGGTAGTATTATTTATACTTTATATGGTATCATTTGAGCACTGCTGTGTCTGTACTGTATGGCAGTATTATTTATACTCTGTATGGCATCATTTGAGCACTGCTGTGTCTGTACTATATGGTAGTATTATTTATACTTTATATGGTATAATTTGAGCACTGCTGGGTCTGTACTGTATGGCAGTATTATTTATACTCTATATGGTATCATTTGAGCACTGCAGGGTCTGTACTGTATGGCAGTATTATTTATACTCTATATGGTATCATTTGAGCACTGCTCTGTCTGTACTGTATGGCAGTATTATTTATACTCTATATGGTATCATTTGAGCACTGCTGGGTCTGTACTGTATGGCAGTATTATTTATACTATGTATGGCATCATTTGAGCACTGCTGTGTCTGTTCTTTATGGCGGTATTATTTATACCCTACATGGTATCAGTTGTACACAGCTGGTTCTGTGTTATATGACAGTATTATTTATACTATGTATGGCATCATTTGAGCACTGCTGGGTCTGTTCTTTATGGCGGTATTATTTATACCCTACATGGTATCAGTTGTACACAGCTGGTTCTGTGTTATATGACAGTATTATTTATACTATGTATGGCATCATTTGAGCACTGCTGGGTCTGTACTATATGGCAGTATTATACTATGTATGGCATCATTTGACCACTGCTGAGTCTGTACTATATGGCGGCATTATTTATACCCTATATGGTATCAGTTGTACACAGCTGGTTCTGTTTTATAGGGCCGTATTATTTATACTATGTATACTATTACCATTTTCTCAATTCCATTAGCACAATGAAGCTCCGGCCTGTTTCTCCCTGTGCTCTCCTCAGGGGCCCCTCATCATGTTTCACCCAAGGGCGTCCCTGGCCTGTGATGACATCATTTATCTCTTGCCCTGTGATGGATTGTCTGTAACGTTATATAATATAATAGCCATCATTTACCGTGTACATTATATCTTCTCGTACCCGAAGAAGATCACATGTTTACACTTAAGATCAAAGCCGGGCTCCATCTACCTGCCGTGTGGCCCGTCCTGTGTGATGTGCGATCAGTATCGGCTTATGGGGCTTATTACCCAGCTGGACCGAATTATGGGGGGCGCAGCACGGGCGCCATTCAGGACAGTATGCGCAATACCTTACATAATCACTTTCCCTGAACCCCCTAAGAAGCATTACCTGCTGTCAAGCTGCATGAAATTCTATTTAGTCATCCATATGTCACGGTGGCCTCATTTCTGCTTAGAATTTGCCCAAAAAAATAGGAAATATTTTGCTGTATTTTCAGAAGATCCAAGTGTGTCATGTGAATACACCCTTAAAGGGGTACTCCAGTGAAAAACGTTGTTTTTCTCATATAAACTGGCTCCAGAAAGTTAAACAGATTTGTAAATTACTTCTATTAAAAAATATTAATCCTACCAGTACTTTTCAGCTGCTGAAGTTGAGTTGTTCTTTTATGTCTGACCACAGCGCTCTCTGCTGACACCTCTGGAACTGTCCAGAGCAGGAGAGGTTTGCTATGGTTAAATGCTAATCTTGACAGTTCCTGACATGGACAGAGGTGTCAGCCGAGAGCACTGTGGTCAGACAGGAAATAACTCAACTTCAGCAGCTGATAAGTACTGGTAGGATTAAGATTTTTTTTATGGAAGTCATTTACAAACCTGTTTAACTTTCTGGAGCCAGTTGATAAAAAAAAATGATTTTTCACCGAAACACCCCTTTAAAGGGGTACTCCGGTGGAAAACGTAATTTTTATTTTATTTTTTTAAAATCAACTGGCTCCAGAAAGTTATACAGATTTGTAAATTACTTCTATTAAAAAATCTTAATCCTTCCAGTACTTATTAGCTGCTGAATACTACAGAGGAAATTCTTTTCTTTTTGGAACACAGAGCTCTCTGCTGACATCATGAACACAGTGCTCTCTGCTGACATCTCTGTCCATTTTAGGAACTGTCCAGAGCAGCGTATGTTTGCTATGGGGATTTTCTCCTACTCTGGACAGTTCTTAAAATGGACAGAGATGTCAGCAGAGAGCACTGTGGTCATGATGTCAGCAGAGAGCTCTGTGTTCCAAAAAGAAAATAATTTCCTCTGTAGCATACAGCAGCTAATAAGTACTGGAAAGATTACGATTTTTTTATAGAAGTAATTTACAAATCTGTTTAACTTTTTGGCACGAGTTGATAACAAATAAATAAATAAATAAATAAGTTTTCCACCCGAGTGCCCCTTTATATCTATCTGTGGGAAAGCTGGGTGACAACCAATAAAGATATCCTTATAGTTCCCGTTCCTAATTGTAGCAAAACCAAAGCGCCAACCCAGAAATGTAATCGATGCACGCTCACTGCTATTGAGCATGCATAAACCGACACCACAATACACTCCCTATGGCAGTGCTTCCCAACTAGTGTGCCTCCAGATGTTGTAAAACTACAATTCCCAGCTTGCCAGGACAGCCGAAGGCACCCTGGTTGGAAAACACTGCTATAGGGAACCTGTTATTCGTGGGGTGACCTGCAGGGGGGGCTTCTGGCGGACATGACAGCTCTATACAAACAACAGGATTTGTCCCATGCACAATGGCGCAAATCTCCATTCTAAGTGTACGATGGGAAAGTTCAATGAGGACCTGACATGAACGTGTTATGATGTATATAATGCACATCACACATGTGAGATCGGACGTATAGAAGCCGCTCGCTCTGGAGATGCTGACCTCTGACCTCAGGGAGCGCATCCACATACTGAGACTTTTTCCATGGGAAATAAACTTCCCAGCGCAGAGTCCTGACCACCTGGAGTCTGGGCCTCCGCACTCCGCAGGGCCCGCTCTGCTTATAGGCAAAATAGGCGGCCGCCTAGAGCGCCCTCTTGATGGGGAGCGGCGCTCTGCCTGCTGCAAAAAAGTTAGACAACCAGCATCCGAACCATTCGCTCAGTCAACAGCATGAGGAGGAGGTTTGTTACAGTGTGTCACCCTAGTAGTAAGGAGATTACATGAGGAGGAGGTTTGTTACAGTGTGTCACCCCAGTAGGAAGGAGATTACATGAGGAGGAGGTTTGTTACAGTGTGTCACCCCAGTAGTAAGGTGATTACATGAGGAGGAGGTTTATTACAGTGTGTCACCCCAGTAGTAAGGAGATTACATGAGGAGGAGGTTTGTTACAGTGTCTCACCCCAGTAGTAAGGAGATTACATGAGGAGGGGGTTTGTTACAGTGTGTCACCCCAGTAGTAAGGAGATTACATGAGGAGGAGGTTTATTACAGTGTGTCACCCCAGTAGTAAGGAGATTACATGAGGAGGAGGTTTGTTACAGTGTGTCACCCCAGTAGTAAGGAGATTACATGAGGAGGGGGTTTGTTACAGTGTGTCACCCCAGTAGTAAGGAGATTACATGAGGAGGAGGTTTGTTACAGTGTGTCACCCCAGTAGTAAGGGGATTACATGAGGAGGAGGTTTATTACAGTGTGTCACCCCAGTAGTAAGGAGATTACATGAGGAGGAGGTTTGTTACAGTGTGTCACCCCAGTAGTAAGGGGATTACATGAGGAGGAGGTTTATTACAGTGTGTCACCCCAGTAGTAAGGAGATTACATGAGGAGGAGGTTTGTTACAGTGTGTCACCCCAGTAGTAAGGAGATTACATGAGGAGGAGGTTTGTTACAGTGTGTCACCCCAGTATTACGGAGATTACATGAGGAGGAGGTTTATTACAGTGTGTCACCCCAGTAGTAAGGAGATTACATGAGGAGGAGGTTTGTTACAGTGTGTCACCCCAGTAGTAAGGAGATTACATGAGGAGGAGGTTTGTTACAGTGTGTCACCCCAGTATTACGGAGATTACATGAGGAGGAGGTTTATTACAGTGTGTCACCCCAGTAGTAAGAACATTACATGAGAAGGAGGTTTGTTACAGTGTGTCCCCCCAGTAGTAAGGAGATTACATGAGGAGGAGGTTTGTTACAGTGTCACCACAGTAGTAAGGAGATTACATGAAGAGGAGGTTTGTTACAGTGTGTCACCCCAGTAGTAAGGTGGGGTGTGTCAAAGGACGGAGTCAAGGGGGCAGCAAAATTAGGTTTTGCCTAGGGTGGCAAAAATCCTTGCACCAGCCCTGGGCCTCCTGCTGCGGATAGGGGAGGACCCCTTGTACAATCCCTACTTGTTAGAAGCATCTCTTAATAACGAGATGTCAGTTACCCTGCAGCGCCACCACAGGGGAAATGAAGCATTACACAGCGTCCATTCATCTCAATGGGTTGTCTGCATCATACAGGACAGGTCCTCTTGTGATAGGATGAGGATCCTGAACAACAGATCCCCCTTTATTAACTCAGGATTCCCTTATACTAGGTTTTCTATACTGGAGAGCCCCTTTAATAGGAGCGGGTCTTATTGTGAGGCCCTTTAAATGTGATGTCCAGTTCTGGGCCCACTGGATAATACCTTCATGGCTGTTAGAACACAGTGACGCCAACTTATCTGCATTGCCCAATGGACTCTGCGGACTCTATTCTGCTGCTCTGTCCTTCCTCCGTGCTCTACACTGCAGCTCTGCTCCATTAGGGTATGTTCACACAGGCAGTTTTCGCGGCGTAAATTTGCTGCGGAATTTACGCTGCGGAAAATCCACTTCAGTACCTACTGACTTCAATGGGGCTTGCGGCGGATTTTCCGCAGCGTAAATTCCGTAAATATGATCATAAGGCTGGATTCATACCACATTTTTGCTATACAGTTTCCAGTGTCAGGTTTTTGATGAAAAACGGATTCCTCAAAACCGGACTAAACTGTATCAAAACGTGTGTACAAATTTCAACCCATATACGGTTAAAAACCATATACAATTTGAAAAACGATGTCCGGTTGCATCCTTCTTTAAGAAAAAGACTAATACGTTTTAAACTTTTCACTCCATTTTGAATAAAGTTTCACTTGTTTGATTGAAATTCCAAGAAAAAAAAACGGTGCAAAGTCAAAAACTGTATGGTGAAAACCGTATGGAACCGTACGCACATACGGTTCCCATTGACTCCCATGTGGTAAAACGTGGTAGACTAAGGTTTTGGGTACGGGTAAAAAAAAAATGGACAAAGCCGTATGAGACGCAAAACTGACTAAACTGGATGATGCGTTTGGCATGCGGTTTACAATGTTAAGTCAATGCATACGGTTTTCTATACAGTTCCGTGCGTTTTTTAACTTAAAACCGTGTACGGGAACTGTATAGCAAAAACGTGGTGTGCATGCAGCCTAAGACAGTGCATCCCAACCAATGTGACTTCCGCTATTGCAAAACTACAACTCCCAGCATGCCCGGACAGCCAAAGGCTGTCCGGGCATGCTGGGAGTTGTAGTTTTGCAACAGCTGAAGGCACACTAGTTGTGAAACACCGCCTTAAAGCATAGCAATGATCATTGACTCCAGCTTAGATAAACTGTCTATTACGTTCTGCGGTAGCCCGAATTCTGGCCGCTCCTCTTTCCCTCCTCTGTGCTTCACACTGCAGCTCTGCTTGTTCACAGGAACTTGGTACATGGAGAGCTGATGGCATTTGAAGATTAGACGCTACGGGGAGTTTTACGGTATCGTAACAGTGTCAGACACAGCGTGCGGATAGCAGAGACGTGTTGATCTTCCCAGTGACCAACCATGTGGCAGAATTCGTCACCGGACACTTCTCATTGGCTACTGAGATGGTTTACAACCAATCAAAGCTTTTAGAGCCAAACGAGCGGTAAAGTTCAGATGTGTGTGTGTGTAGAAACATAGGTTGGACACTGGTGGCGCTGCACTGCGGAGGGGATATCAGCTGCCTCTGCTGTGCAGCACTCACAGGGGGCACAGATGGTAAATCTGCAATAGGGGCGTCCCAGGGGCATCGCTACAAAGTGATTTATGAACCTAAAGCTAGAAGTACAGTGAAGACTGACACATCTATAACCTGTGCTGGACACCAGAAAGCAGTGGATCCCAACCAGAGTGCCTCCAGCTGTTGCATAACTGCAACTCCCAGCATGCCTGGACAGCCTTTAGCCCTTGTTTCCCAACCAGGGTGCATCCAGCTGTTGCAAAACTACAACTCCCAGCATGCCTGTACAGCCAAAGGCCATTGTTTCCCAGCCAGCATGCCTTCAGCTGTTGCAAAACTACAACTCCCAGCATGCCTGGACAGCTTTTGGCAACAGCTGGAGGCACACTGGTTTGTATACACTGCAATAAGGGCTGATTGGAACAAAACTTCAGAGCTGGAGCATGTTCTAAACACATTATATCTTCTGACACTATTTTATTTTAGTGGTTCCCATTAAGGGTGCCTCCAGCTGTTGAAAAACTACAACTCCCAGCATGCCTGGACAGCTTTCGGCAATTGTTTCCCAACCAGTGTGCCTCCAGCTGTTGCAAAACTACAACTCCCAGAATGCCCGGACAGCCAAAGGCCATTGGCTATCCGGGCATGCTGGGAGTTGTAGTTTTGCAACAGCTGGAGGCCCCCTGGTTGGGATACACTGCAATAAAGGCTGATTGGAACAAAACTACAAACAGGATCCACTGAATCTATTGTCCAGTTTCCCAACAAGAGTGCCTCCAGCTGTTGCAAAACTACAACTCCCAGCATGCCTGGACAGCCTTTTTGCCCTTCTTTCCCAGCCAGGGTGCCTCCAGCTGTTGTAAAACTACAACTCCCAGCATGCCCGGACAGTCAAAGGCCATTGTTTCCGAGCCAGCATGCCCTCAGCTGTTGCAAAACTACAACTCCCAGCATGCCTGGACAGCCAACAGCAACAGCTGGAGGCACCCAGGTTGGGATACACTGCAATAAAGATTGATTGGAACAAAACTACAACTCCCAGCAGAGCTTGTGAACGGAAAGTGCAAGCCAACGGGATCCAATGACAATCTATTGTCGAGTTTCCCAACAAGGGTGCCTCCAGCTGTTGCAAAACTACAACTCCCAGCATGCCTGAACAGCCTTTTGGCCATTGTTTCCCAACCAGTGTGCCTTCAGCTGTTGCCAAACTACAACTCCCAGCATTCCCCGACAGCCTTCGTAATTGCCATTCAAGCAGTTTTGCGCGTACTAGAGAAATCCCCTCCATCACAGACAATAGACGTCACTTACGCAGCCTGGGCGGTGCGACAATAACTCCCATCGTATCTCTTCCTCAGGACCCCGAAGCCGTGGTCAGGGTTGGGGGTCTGCGCTCCGGCGGTGACCTGGAGGGACCTGGATTTGTGGCGACATGTGTGAAACAATGAGAAATACTCGGAGTAGGAGAAGCAGATCATATCCAGCGCACCTTGTGAGCAGCGAGCGGCGGCTCCGACATATAGGACCTCCTGCAGGCTGAATGGAAGCAGATGGAGCCGGCCCTGGAATCAGCTGCTCACAGCTCTTGATTATTTTTGGCCCTGGGAGGAAACGTCGAGGGATTTGAATGACCATATAAGACAACAATGGGATAAAAAACAGCACTCACCCTCTTAGGATCTGTAGGTCCAAGGGCCGGGGCTCTGCTCCAGCACATGGGGCACCGGGCGACCTCTAGGATCTACCCCTCCCCCTGCCAAAGAAGTAGTCGTGATCCTGCTCGCCCCTCGCACCAGGTGCAAAACGTGCAAAATCGGATTTTCTACTATGCGGCTGAGAGTACACACTGACTGTCACCGTATATACCAGTGGTCTTCAACCTGCGGACCTCCAGATGTTGCAAAACTACAACTCCCAGCATGCCCGGACAGCCAACGGCTGTCCGGGCATGCTGGGAGTTGTAGTTTTGCAACATCTGAAGGTCCGCAGGTTGAAGACCACTGGTATATACCATTTATTATTACTGTCCTTAAAGGGGTACACACTGACCGTCACTGTATATACCATTTATTATTACTGTCCTTAAAGGGGTACACACTGATCGTCATCGTATATACAGTTTATTATTACTGTCCTTAAAGGGGTACATACTGACCGTCACCCTATATACATTTTATTATTACTGTCCTTAAAGGGGTACACACTGACCGTCACCCTATATACAATTTATTATTACTGTCCTTAAAGGGGTACATACTGACCGTCACCGTATATACCATTTATTATTACTGTCCTTAAAGGGGTACACACTGACCGTCACCGTATATACCATTTATTATTACTGTCCTTAAAGGGGTACACACTGACCGTCACCCTATATACAGTTTATTATTACTGTCCTTAAAGGGGTACACACTGACCGTCACCCTATATACCATTTATTATTACTGTCCTTAAAGGGATACACACTGACCGTCACCGTATATACCATTTATTATTACTGTCCTTAAAGGGATACACACTGACCGTCACCTTATATACCATTTATTATTACTGTCCTTAAAGGGGTACACACTGACCGTCACCGTATATACCATTTATTATTACTGTCCTTAAAGGGGTACACACTGATCGTCACCGTATATACAATTTATTATTACTGTCCTTAAAGGGGTACACACTGACCATCACTGTATATACCATTTATTATTACTGTCCTTAAAGGGGTACACACTGACCGTCACCCTATATACAATTTATTATTTCTGTCCTTAAAGGGGTACACACTGACCGTCACCGTATATACAATTTATTATTACTGTCCTTAAAGGGGTACACACTGATCGTCACCGTATATACAATTTATTATTACTGTCCTTAAAGGGGTACACACTGACCGTCACTGTATATACCATTTATTATTACTGTCCTTAAAGGGATACACACTGACCGTCACTGTATATACAATTTATTATTACTGTCCTTAAAGGGGTACACACTGACCGTCAACGTATATACAGTTTATTATTACTGTCCTTAAAGGGGTACACACTGACCGTCACCGTATATACCATTTATTATTACTGTCCTTAAAGGGGTACACACTGACCGTCACCGTATATACCATTTATTATTACTGTCCTTAAAGGGGTACACACTGACCGTCACCGTATATACAATTTATTATTACTGTCCTTAAAGGGGTACACACTGACCGTCAACGTATATACCATTTATTATTACTGTCCTTAAAGGGGTACACACTGATCATCATCGTATATACAATTTATTATTACTGTCCTTAAAGGGGTACACACTGACCGTCACTGTATATACAGTTTATTATTACTGTCCTTAAAGGGGTACACACTGACCGTCACTGTATATACCATTTATTATTACTGTCCTTAAAGGGGTACACACTGACCGTCACCCTATATACAATTTATTATTTCTGTCCTTAAAGGGGTACACACTGACCGTCAACGTATATACCATTTATTATTACTGTCCTTAAAGGGGTACACACTGACCGTCACTGTATATACCATTTATTATTATTGTCCTTAAAGGGGTACACACTGACCGTCACCGTATATACAGTTTATTATTACTGTCCTTAAAGGGGTACACACTGACCGTCACCGTATATACAATTTATTATTACTGTCCTTAAAGGGGTACACACTGACCGTCACCGTATATACCATTTATTATTACTGTCCTTAAAGGGGTACACACTGACCGTCACCGTATATACAGTTTATTATTACTGTCCTTAAAGGGATACACACTGACCGTCACCGTATATACCATTTATTATTACTGTCCTTAAAGGGGTACACACTGACCGTCACCGTATATACAGTTTATTATTACTGTCCTTAAAGGGGTACACACTGACCGTCACCGTATATACAATTTATTATTACTGTCCTTAAAGGGGTACACACTGACCGTCACCGTATATACCATTTATTATTACTGTCCTTAAAGGGGTACACACTGACGTCACCGTATATACAATTTATTATTACTGTCCTTAAAGGGATACACACTGACGTCACCGTATATACCATTTATTATTACTGTCCTTAAAGGGGTACACACTGACCATCACCGTATATACCATTTATTATTACTGTCCTTAAAGGGGTACACACTGACCGTCACCGTATATACAGTTTATTATTACTGTCCTTAAAGGGGTACACACTGAACGTCACTGTATATACCATTTATTATTATTGTCCTTAAAGGGGTACACACTGACCGTCAACGTATATACAATTTATTATTACTGTCCTTAAAGGGGTACACACTGATCGTCACCGTATATACAATTTATTATTACTGTCCTTAAAGGGGTACACACTGACCGTCAACGTATATACCATTTATTATTACTGTCCTTAAAGGGGTACACACTGACCGTCACCGTATATACCATTTATTATTACTGTCCTTAAAGGGGTACACACTGACCGTCACTGTATATACCATTTATTATTACTGTCCTTAAAGGGGTACACACTGACCGTCACTGTATATACCATTTATTATTACTGTCCTTAAAGGGGTACACACTGACCGTCACCGTATATACCATTTATTATTACTGTCCTTAAAGGGGTACACACTGACCGTCACCCTATATACAATTTATTATTACTGTCCTTAAAGGGGTACACACTGACCGTCACCGTATATACCATTTATTATTACTGTCCTTAAAGGGGTACACACTGACCGTCACCCTATATACAATTTATTATTACTGTCCTTAAAGGGGTACACACTGACCGTCACTGTATATACAATTTATTATTACTGTCCTTAAAGGGGTACACACTGACCATCACTGTATATACCATATATTATTACTGTCCTTAAAGGGGTACACACTGACCGTCACCCTATAAACCATTTATTATTACTGTCCTTAAAGGGGTACACACTGACCGTCACCGTATATACAATTTATTATTACTGTCCTTAAAGGGGTACACACTGACCGTCACCGTATATACCATTTATTATTATTGTTCTTAAAGGGGTACACACTGACCGTCACCGTATATACCATTTATTATTACTGTCCTTAAAGGGGTACACACTGACATCACCGTATATACAATTTATTATTACTGTCCTTAAAGGGGTACACACTGACCGTCACAGTATATACAATTTATTATTACTGTCCTTAAAGGGGTACACACTGACCGTCACCGTATATACCATTTATTATTACTGTCCTTAAAGGGGTACACACTGACGTCACCGTATATACAATTTATTATTACTGTCCTTAAAGGGGTACACACTGACCGCCACTGTATATACAATTTATTATTATTGTCCTTAAAGGGGTACACACTGACCGTCACCGTATATACAATTTATTATTACTGTCCTTAAAGGGGTACACACTGACCGTCACCGTATATACCATTTATTATTACTGTCCTTAAAGGGGTACACACTGGCGTCACCATATATACAATTTATTATTACTGTCCTTAAAGGGATACACACTGACCGTCACCGTATATACAATTTATTATTACTGTCCTTAAAGGGGTACACACTGACCGTCACCGTATATACCATTTATTATTACTGTCCTTAAAGGGGTACACACTGACCGTCACAGTATATACAATTTATTATTACTGTCCTTAAAGGGGTACACACTGACCGTCACCGTATATACCATTTATTATTACTGTCCTTAAAGGGGTACACACTGACGTCACCGTATATACAATTTATTATTACTGTCCTTAAAGGGGTACACACTGACCGCCACTGTATATACAATTTATTATTATTGTCCTTAAAGGGGTACACACTGACCGTCACCGTATATACAATTTATTATTACTGTCCTTAAAGGGGTACACACTGGCGTCACCATATATACAATTTATTATTACTGTCCTTAAAGGGATACACACTGACCGTCACCGTATATACCATTTATTATTACTGTCCTTAAAGGGGTACACACTGACGTCACCGTATATACAATTTATTATTACTGTCCTTAAAGGGGTACACACTGACGTCACCGTATATACAATTTATTATTACTGTCCTTAAAGGGGTACACCCTGACCGTCACTGTATAGACCAGTGGTCTTCAACCTGCGGACCTCCAGATGTTGCAAAACTACAACTCCCAGCATGCCCGGACAGCCAAAGGCTGTCCGGGCATGCTGGGAGTTGTAGTTCTGCAACATCTGGAGGTCCACAGGTTGGAGACCACTGGTATATACAATGGAGTAAACCATTTATTATTACTGTCCTTAAAGGGGTACTCCAGGGGGGAATTTTTTATTTTATTTATTTTTTTATTAACTGGTGGCAGAAAGTTAAACAAATTTGTAAATTACTTCTATATAAAAATCTTTATCCATCCAGTACTTATCAGCTGCTGTATGCTCCACAGGAAGTTGTGTAGTTCTTTCCAGTCTGACCACAGTGCTCTCTGCTAACACCTCCGTCCATATCAGGAACTGTCCATAGTAGGAGCAAATCCCCATAGCAAACCTCTCCTGCTCTGGACAGTTCCTGACATGGACAGAGGTATCAGCAGAGAGCACTGTGTTCAAGACAGAAAGGAAATTCAAAAAGAAAATAACTTCCTGTGGAGAATACAGCAGCGGATAAGTACTGGAAGGGTTAAGATTTTTATATAGAAGTCATTTACAAATCTGTTTAACTTTCTGGCACCAGTTGATTAGAAAAAAATTGTTTTCCACTGGAGTACCCCTTTAAATAAAATCAGACAAAACGGCGCCAATTCCATCATAACTCTGCCCAGCGTTAGTAAATCAGGGGCATTTTATGAGTTTCCAGTTAGGCATAAAAAGCGTTGTTCGCCGTTCATATATGTTAAGTCACCTATGGGTCCCAAAATTTTGTCATGTCACTGTGATAAATTTGCGCAAATGACGGAAAACACCCTCCCTTAAAGCGCATAAGAAGAATTATGACCAAGCCGGCGCAGACAGCATAGAAATAACACAAAAATTAGACCATAATGTCGGCACAACTCACCGAACATGCAACTTTGAGTCCCGTGACGGTCGCAGTCCATATACAGTGAGTCCCGTGACGGTCGCAGTCCATATACAGTGAGTCCCGTGACGGTCGCAGTCCATATACAGTGAGTCCTGTGACGGTCGCAGTCCATATACAGTGAGTCCCGTGACGGTCGCAGTCCATATACAGTGAGTCCAGTGACGGTCGCAGTCCATATATAGTGAGTCCCGTGACGGTCGCAGTCCATATATAGTGAGTCATGTGACGGTCGCAGTCCATATACAGTGAGTCACGTGACAGTCGCAGTCCATATATAGAGAGTCACGTGACGGTCGCAGTCCATATACAGTGAGTCCCGTGACGGTCGCAGTCCATATACAGTGAGTCACGTGACGGTCGCAGTCCATATATAGTGAGTCCCGTGGCGGTCGCAGTCCATATACAGTGAGTCACGTGACGGTCGCAGTCCATATACAGTGAGTCACGTGACAGTCGCAGTCCATATACAGTGAGTCACGTGACAGTCGCAGTCCATATACAGTGAGTCACGTGACGGTCGCAGTCCATATACAGTGAGTCACGTGACAGTCGCAGTCCATATACAGTGAGTCACGTGACGGTCGCAGTCCATATACAGTGAGTCACGTGACGGTCGCAGTCCATATACAGTGAGTCACGTGACAGTCGCAGTCCATATACAGTGAGTCACGTGACAGTCGCAGTCCATATACAGTGAGTCCCGTGACAGTCGCAGTCCATATACAGTGAGTCACGTGACAGTCGCAGTTCATATACAGTGAGTCACGTGACGGTCGCAGTCCATATATAGTGAGTCACGTGACAGTCGCAGTCCATATACAGTGAGTCACGTGACGGTCGCAGTCCATATACAGTGAGTCACGTGACAGTCGCAGTCCATATACAGTGAGTCACGTGACGGTCGCAGTCCATATATAGTGAGTCACGTGACAGTCGCAGTCCATATACAGTGAGTCACGTGACGGTCGCAGTCCATATACAGTGAGTGACGTGACAGTCGCAGTCCATATACAGTGAGTCACGTGACAGTCGCAGTCCATATACAGTGAGTCACGTGACAGTCGGAGTCCATATACAGTGAGTCCCGTGACGGTTGCAGTCCATATACAGTGAGTCACGTGACGGTTGCAGTCCATATACAGTGAGTCACGTGACGGTTGCAGTCCATATACAGTGAGTCATGTGACAGTCGCAGTCCATATACAGTGAGTCCTGTGACGGTCGCAGTCCATATACAGTGAGTCCTGTGACGGTCGCAGTCCATATACAGTGAGTCCCGTGACGGTCGCAGTCCATATACAGTGAGTCCCGTGACGGTCGCAGTCCATATACAGTGAGTCCCGTGACGGTCGCAGTCCATATACAGTGAGTCACGTGACGGTTGCAGTCCATATACAGTGAGTCACGTGACGGTTGCAGTCCATATACAGTGAGTCATGTGACAGTCGCAGTCCATATACAGTGAGTCCTGTGACGGTCGCAGTCCATATACAGTGAGTCCTGTGACGGTCGCAGTCCATATACAGTGAGTCCTGTGACGGTCGCAGTCCATATACAGTGAGTCACGTGACGGTCGCAGTCCATATACAGTGAGTCCTGTGACGGTTGCAGTCCATATACAGTGAGTCATGTGACAGTCGCAGTCCATATACAGTGAGTCACGTGACGGTCGCAGTCCATATACAGTGAGTCACGTGACGGTCGCAGTCCATATATAGTGAGTCACGTGACGGTCGCAGTCCATATACAGTGAGTCACGTGACGGTCGCAGTCCATATACAGTGAGTCACGTGACGGTCGCAGTCCATATATAGTGAGTCACGTGACGGTTGCAGTCCATATACAGTGAGTCACGTGACGGTTGCAGTCCATATACAGTGAGTCATGTGACAGTCGCAGTCCATATACAGTGAGTCCTGTGACGGTCGCAGTCCATATACAGTGAGTCCTGTGACGGTCGCAGTCCATATACAGTGAGTCCCGTGACGGTCGCAGTCCATATACAGTGAGTCCCGTGACGGTCGCAGTCCATATACAGTGAGTCCCGTGACGGTCGCAGTCCATATACAGTGAGTCACGTGACGGTTGCAGTCCATATACAGTGAGTCACGTGACGGTTGCAGTCCATATACAGTGAGTCATGTGACAGTCGCAGTCCATATACAGTGAGTCCTGTGACGGTCGCAGTCCATATACAGTGAGTCCTGTGACGGTCGCAGTCCATATACAGTGAGTCCTGTGACGGTCGCAGTCCATATACAGTGAGTCCTGTGACGGTCGCAGTCCATATACAGTGAGTCACGTGACGGTCGCAGTCCATATACAGTGAGTCCTGTGACGGTTGCAGTCCATATACAGTGAGTCATGTGACAGTCGCAGTCCATATACAGTGAGTCACGTGACGGTCGCAGTCCATATACAGTGAGTCACGTGACGGTCGCAGTCCATATACAGTGAGTCACGTGGCAAAATGTATTATGTCTGGCATGTCACTTTGATAAATTTGCGCAAATGACAGGAAGCCCCCCCCCCCTAAAAGTGCTAGTAAGAATTACGTTGAAGCCAGAGCAGACAGCATCGAAATAGCGTAAAGTGAAAGAATAATTTCAATTTAAAGTCAATGCGCAAAATAAAAAACACACAGCGAAAGAAATGTTCATAAATTCCCCACCTTGAGTCATGTGACGGTTGTAGAATTTATTATTCTTTTGTAGAATTTATTATTCACTTTTATTTTCATATTTTTGCGCAAATGACAGGAAGGCCCGGGATAGTGCAAGAAAAGGGGGAAAAGCCGCACACACATTCCTACACTTTGGAAATTATTTTTGCGCAAGTATTAAATTCAGCGCCCCAACCAGCGCATCTGCTAACCACGCGAAAAGAAGAAGCCAGCGCAGCAGACAACATAAGAATGGCGCAAAATTTTACATTCAACACGCAAAATAAAAAGACACTGCGAATGCAGTTTTGCAGGTGCATGTCATGTGATAAATGACGATCACAATATTTATTATTTTGCGAACGTCACTTCATAAATTTGCGCAAATTACAGGAAGCCCCTGGATAGTGCAAAACACGGTGAAAAGCCGCACACACATTCTTACGCCAGGAGGTCAATATAGGTGATAAATTCGGCGCACCAGCCGATGCATCTGCTAGTCACGCCCCCTGGAAGCGCAAAACAAGAACAATGACAACACCAGCGCAGACAGCAGAAAAATAGTGCAAAATTACATAATCATTTAGTGTCAATGCACAAAATATAAACACAATGCGCAGGCAGTTTTGCAAGTGCACGTCATTTAAATAATTCCCCCCATTGAATCATGTGACAGTCTCAATCCATATACATGGAGTCATGTGACAATCTCAGTCCATATACATAGTCACGTGACAGTCTCAGTCCATATACATAGAGTCATGTGACAGTCTCAGTCCGTATACAGTCATGTGACAGTCTCAGTCCATATACATAGTCATGTGACAGTCTCAGTCCATATACATAGTCATGTGACAGTCTCAGTCCATATACATAGAGTCATGTGACAGTCTCAGTCCATATACATGGAGTCACGTGACGGTCAATGTCTGTGTGTATCCTCAGCCTTTTATAAACTTATTGTTTTGCAGCATTTTCCAGTTCTCGGGATTCCGCCTGCAGTGTAAAGAATGGAGGTTTTGTTTCTGAGGATATTGGGGGAGATTTATCAAAACCCGTCCAGAGGAAAAGATGCTGAGTTGCCCATAGCAACCAATCAGATCACTTCTTTCATTTTGCGGAGGCCTTTTCAAAAACGAAAGGAGCGATCTGATTGGTTGCTATGGGCAACTCGGCATCTTTTCCTCTGGACAGGTTTTGATAACTCTCCCCTCATGTATATATATATATATATATATATATATATATATATATATCCCTATATGATTTACACATATACGAGGTCCCAGGTGTGAGGTTACACGGCAGAATGACAACCTCCATTCTTTACATTTCTATGACCGGCCACTATGCAGTGTTTACCAACCAGGGGGCCTCCAGCTGTTGCAAAACTACAACTCCTAGCATGCCCGGACTGCTGTGGATTTGTAGTTTTTCAACAGCTGGAGGCACCCTGGCTGGTAAACATTGATCTAAAGTGTGGCCTTCAGATAAACCAGTTATTATCACACATGATATGTTTAGATACACTTATTATCACACATGATAGGCTTAGATACATCAGTTATTATCACACATGATATGTTTAGATACACTTGTTATTATCACACATGATAGGCTTAGATACACCAGTTATTATCACACATGATATTCTTAGATACACTTGTTATTATCACACATGATAGGCTTAGATACACCAGTTATTATCACACTTGATATTCTTAGATACATCAGTTATTATCACACATGATATTCTTAGATACATCAGTTATTATCGCACATGATATGTTTAGATACACTTGTTATTATCACACATGATAGGCTTAGATACACCAGTTATTATCACACATGATAGGCTTAGATACATCAGTTATTATCACACATGATATTCTTAGATACACCAGTTATTATCACACATGATATTCTTAGATACACTTGTTATTATCACACATGATATTCTTAGATACACTTGTTATTATCACACATGATATTGTTAGATACATCAGTTATTATCACACATGATATTCTTAGATACACTTGTTATTATCACACATGATATTGTTAGATACATCAGTTATTATCACACATGATAGGCTTAGATACACCAGTTATTATCACACATGATAGGCTTAGATACACCAGCTGTATTATTATAATATTATATAATATAATAATGTGATATTATCCCATAATTCTGTCCATGTCTGTAACCGAGGACGTCACTGGGAAGATGTGGGGGACAAAGAGCGATGGGTCCATTGTCCACCGCCTGGAATGGCGCAGCAGACGCTGTTATCAGGACGGAGGTGATAGATGGGGGAGGGGGTCTGTACGTTCTGAGTGCATAAGTAATAAGCCGTCTACTTATAATAGTGCGGGGGAGGGGGGACAAAGCAGGCAGGACATGGCGAGACCCTCCGCCGGCTGAGCTCCGGGGGGACAGAGCGGGGTCCGGCCTCACTATTACACTTTAGATTAGTGGAGTTGTTGCCCATAGCAACCAGAATCCTGCTTTCATTTTTAAAGCTGGAATCTGATTGGTTGCTATGGGCAACTGCTCCACTACCCAAGGTTTGATAGATCTCCTGCTGTATCTATATTTTAGTCAGTCGTGTAAAAAAACGCGGCCTTTTTACCAAGAAAAAAAACAAAAAAAAAAAAAGCAAAGGATGCAGTAGTGATGGAAAAAAAATATTTGACGGAATTAATATTTTTTATAACCAAATTTTTATAAATTTTTAAAAAGGCACTAAAAATGTAGCCAACAATAATAAAAATGTAGTGTGTGTGTGTTTTTAACTTTTTTTTCTTAATTTTTTTAGGTAGTACTACTACTCCCATTATGGAAAACACTGTTCCATGATGGGAGTAGTAGTTCCCCGGGGTGTCACTCAGCAGGGGGCGACACTGAGCTCAGCAGAATGCTCTTCATAGGGATGTGATGTCCAGTGACTGCACCGGCCCTTTAATAGCACCTCTGGGGGTGTTGTCGCTCACCTGTTGATGGGCTGCGGGGGCCGGTGGGAGGGTCTGGGGGGCTCAGCGTTGCTGCGCTGTCGTTGCTTCTGGTGGGCGGTCAGCTGACTATCAGTGCTGTCCGACAGGCTCTGCTCTATGGCCATCTGGATGAGTTCTTCTTCGCTCATGCTGCTGTACAGGCTGTACTCCTCCGAGCCTAAAGTGGGCTGCGGGGGCCGCGACGTGGAAACCTGCGTGGCCGCCATGTCTGAGGGGAGAGAAAACGGAAACATAATGATTGAATATATATATATATATATATATATATATATATATATATACAACGTATCCCAGTGTTTCCCAACCAGGGTGCTTCCAGATGTTCCAAAACTACAACTCCCAGCATGCCCAGACAGCCTTTGCCAAAACTACAACTCCCAGCATGCCCAGACAGCCTTTGCCAAAACTACAACTCCCAGCATGCCCAGACAGCCTTTAGCAAAACTACAACTCCCAGCATGCCCAGACAGCCTTTGGCAAAACTACAACTCCCAGCATGCCCAGACAGCCTTTAGCAAAACTACAACTCCCAGCATGCCCAGACAGCCTTTGGCACTGAGATCCTGACCGATCAAAACTTTTGATATCTCTCTAGGCAAACCTTTTCCAAACCAGAGTGCCTCCAGCTGTTTCAAAAATACAACTCCCAGCATGCCCAGACAGCCTTTGGCAAAACTACAACTCCCAGCATGCCCAGACAGCTTTTGGCAAAACTACAACTCCCAGCATGCCCAGATGAGACCCTGATTGATCAAAACTTTTGGTATATCTCTAGGCAAACCTTTTCCAAACCAGAGTGCCTCCAGCTGTTGCAAAACTACAACTCCCAGCATGCCTGGACAGCCTTTGGCACTGGGTCCCTGACAGAAAAAAATCTAATGACATGTCTCTAGGGCAGCGTTTCCTAACCAGGGTGTCTTCAGCTGTTGCAAAACTACAACTCCCAGCATGCCCGGACAGCCAACGGCTGTCCGGGCATGCTGGGAGTTGTAGTTTTACAACAACTGGAGGCACCCTGGTTGGGAAACAGTGATGTATCCAGTGTGGGCTAAAGAGTGCCACAGCTGCTTAGAGGATTTCAGAAGAACAGCATGCTGGGAAGTTACAGACGGGGGAGTTGGGGTGTTTACATATTTAAAATTTGTGGGGAAATTTGCGCACCTTTTCTATTAATAAATTTTTCTGGCAGTTTTTTCTGGAGGGAATTTATCAAGTAGCGCACACCTACGACATTGCGCCTGCAGCGTATTTTTTATTTTGGCGCAATTTTGTGCTTTTAAATGTTGACTTTGCCTTCGTCATTTATTTTATTGTGCTCAAAAATTGCGCAAAAAATGATTATGTACTCATAGCTTCTCATAATATTTTTTGCGCAAAAACTGGGAAAAAACACGCACTTGGGCAGCAGGTTTCCTATTGCGCAAAAATCTGCGCCAATGACAAATCCCCCCCCCCAACCGACCTCTGAAACGCGCATGCATAATTAATTGTGTGGATTTTTAAAGCGATGCGCAATGGGAGGAAAAGATGCCCAATAGTGACCTTCCCCCCAGCCTGCGTCACCTAGGGAGTGGAGTATGTACGTTATTTTTGCGCAAAAGATAAATTCAATGAATCTGTTCACACTAAGCCACACCCCCTCCAAGTGCAAACATTTTTTAATGTTAAAATTGCATTTGAACAAAATTTGCGCAAAAACAATCATAAATAAGGCTCGCGGCCTTGCACGTCGCAAATTCACTCAAAACACAGCAAAAATAAATTGCGCAAATATGATGATTTACGTTTTCTAGTGGGAGGAGCTTTGTCAGGAGATGTGGTGTGATGATGTAGTCATAGTAATCAGCGGTGAGCGGGTGGGATCGGACCCTCCGGCTTATGTTACTGTTATTGTTGACATTAGGCGCGCACGCCGCGGATCTGACGGCGAGGATCAGACTTTCCATGCAGTCAGTGGAATGTGGAGAATTATAATACTGTAAACAGCGATATTAGGCGCCCGCGCCCCGGAGGACCCGATCCTAAGTGATGTCACATGGCAGGAGGTTACTCATCCACATACAGCTGTCAGGACCTATTGACTTAACATATGGCAGAACTACAACTCCCAGCATGCCTATGACAGGTTGAGGATCCCTGGTGTAAAGTGATAGGCTAGTCACCAGGGGGCGATGCATGACATGTCAACAGTAAAGAAGCCAGAGGCCAGTGTTTCCCATCCAGGGTGCCTCCAGCTGTAGCAGAACTACAACTCCCAGCATGCCCTGACAGCCTATGACAGGTGGAGGATCCCTGATGTATAGTAACAGGCCAGTCACCAGGGGGCGCTGTATGACATTTTAACAGTAGAAAAACTGCAGGGCTGTGTTTCCCAAACAGGATGCCTCCAGCTGTTGCAAAACTACAACTCCCAGCATGCCTGGACAGCCCTTAACAGGTTAAGGTACCCTGATGCATAGTGAGAGACCAGTCACCAGGGGGCGCCACATGACATTTTAACATTGGAAAAACTGCAGGGCTGTGTTTCCCAAACAGGGTGCCTCCAGCTGTTGCAAAACTATAACTCCCAGCATGCCCAGACAGCCTATGACAGGTTAAGGATCCCTGATGTAAAGTAACAGGCCAGTCACCAGGGGGCGCTGCATGACATTTTAACAGTAGAAAAACTGCAGGGCTGTGTTTCCCAAACAGAGTGCCTCCAGCTGTTGCAAAACTATAACTCCCAGCATGCCCGGACAGCCTACGACAGGTTGAGGATGTCTGATGTAATGTAACAGGCCAGTCACCAGGGGGCACTACATGACATTTTAACAGTAGAAAAAACACACGGCAGTGTTTCCTACCCAGGGTGCCTGAAGCTGTTGCAAAACTATAACTCCCAGCATGCCCAGACAGGTTAAGGATCCCTGATATAAAGTAACAGGCCAGTCACCAGGGGGCGCTGCATGACATTCTAACAGTAGAAAAAACACAGGGCTGTGTTTCCCAAACAGGGTGCCTTCAGCTGTTGCAAAGCTATAACTCCCAGTGTGCCCGGACAGCCTATGACAGTTGGAGGAACCCTGATGTAATGTAGCAGGCCAGTCACCAGGGGGCGCTGTATGACATTCTAACAGTAGAAAAAACACAGGGCTGTGTTTCCCAGCCAGGGTGCCTCCAGCTGTTGCAAAACTATAACTCCCAGTGTGCCCGGACAGCCTATGACAGTTGGAGGAACCCTGATGTATAGTGACAGACCAATCACCAGGGGGCGCTGCATGACATTTTAACAGTAGAAAAAACACAGGGCAGTGTTTCCCAACCAGGGTGCCTCCAGCTGTTGCAAAACGACAACTCCCAGCATGCCCGGACAGCCTTTGGCTGTCCGGGCATGCTGGGAGTTGTCGTTTTGCAACAGCTGGAGGCTCCCTGGCTGGGAAACACAGCCAAATGGATTGGGATAATGATGGCATACCTCTGGGTGATGTCACATGGCGTCGATGACATCATCCTGTATAGGATCTGTATACACTATATAACATTTACTTCTTCATCCATGTTACTTATATAGCGGTGACATATTCCTAAATGTACACGTAGGCAAAAATGCAGCTGTACGGTGACGCTCAGTCCGGGTCACACATCGGGGTCAATTTTTTTAGGAAGCCAATGGCCTCCTGGTATATTTTTGGAGTATGGGAGGAGGAGGAGGAAGCCCTAGGGATGGATGTATAGGACCTATAGGATCACTCGCTTGCACCAGCTTGTACTATATATTGTGCTTTTTATATGGAGGCACTCTAGCTGCCACTATTCATGGTGAACTCTAGCTAACACCAATATTAGGACACTCTAGTCTGCACTATATATTAGGACACTCTAGTCTGCACTATATATTAGGACACTCTAGTCTGCACTATATATATTAGGACACTCTAGTCTGCACTATATATTAGGACACTCTAGTCTGCACTATATATTAGGACACTCTAGTCTGCACTATATATTAGGACACTCTAGTCTGCACTATATATTAGGACACTCTAGTCTGCAATATATATTAGGACACTCTAGTCTGCAATATATATTAGGACACTCTAGTCTGCACTATATATTAGGACATTCTAGTCTGCACTATATATATTAGGACACTCTAGTCTGCACTATATATTAGGACACTCTAGTCTGCACTATATATTAGGACACTCTAGTCTGCAATATATATTAGGACACTCTAGTCTGCACTATATATTAGGACACTCTAGTCTGCACTATATATATTAGGACACTCTAGTCTGCACTATATATATTAGGACACTCTAGTCTGCACTATATATTAGGACACTCTAGTCTGCACTATATATTAGGACACTCTAGTCTGCACTATATATTAGGACACTCTAGTCTGCACTATATATTAGGACACTCTAGTCTGCACTATATATTAGGACACTCTAGTCTGCACTATATATTAGGACACTCTAGTCTGCACTATATATTAGGACACTCTAGTCTGCACTATATATTAGGACACTCTAGTCTGCACTATATATTAGGACACTCTAGTCTGCACTATATATTAGGACACTCTAGTCTGCACTATATATTAGGACACTCTAGTCTGCACTATATATTAGGACACTCTAGTCTGCACTATATATTAGGACACTCTAGTCTGCACTATATATTAGGACACTCTAGTCTGCACTATATATTAGGACACTCTAGTCTGCACTATATATATTAGGGCACTCTAGTCTGCACTATATATTAGGACACTCTAGTCTGCACTATATATTAGGACACTCTAGTCTGCACTATATATTAGGACACTCTAGTCTGCACTATATATTAGGACACTCTAGTCTGCACTATATATTAGGACACTCTAGTCTGCACTATATATATTAGGACACTCTAGTCTGCACTATATATTAGGACACTCTAGTCTGCACTATATATTAGGACACTCTAGTCTGCACTATATATTAGGACACTCTAGTCTGCACTATATATTAGGACACTCTAGTCTGCACTATATATTAGGACATTCTAGTCTGCACTATATATTAGGACACTCTAGTCTGCACTATATATTAGGACACTCTAGTCTGCACTATATATATTAGGACACTCTAGTCTGCACTATATATTAGGACACTCTAGTCTGCACTATATATTAGGACACTCTAGTCTGCACTATATATTAGGACACTCTAGTCTGCACTATATATTAGGACACTCTAGTCTGCACTATATATTAGGACACTCTAGTCTGCACTATATATATTAGGACACTCTAGTCTGCACTATATATTAGGACACTCTAGTCTGCACTATATATTAGGACACTCTAGTCTGCACTATATATATTAGGACACTCTAGTCTGCACTATATATTAGGACACTCTAGTCTGCACTATATATATTAGGACACTCTAGTCTGCACTATATATTAGGACACTCTAGTCTGCACTATATATATTAGGGCACTCTAGTCTGCACTATATATTAGGACACTCTAGTCTGCACTATATATTAGGACACTCTAGTCTGCACTATATATATTAGGGCACTCTAGTCTGCACTATATATTAGGACACTCTAGTCTGCACTATATATTAGGACACTCTAGTCTGCACTATATATTAGGACACTCTAGTCTGCACTATATATTAGGACACTCTAGTCTGCACTATATATTAGGACATTCTAGTCTGCACTATATATTAGGACACTCTAGTCTGCACTATATATTAGGACACTCTAGTCTGCACTATATATATTAGGACACTCTAGTCTGCACTATATATTAGGACACTCTAGTCTGCACTATATATTAGGACACTCTGGTTATAAGGCGCAGTTAATGCACCGGTTCAGCTCTGCTATTTCACCCTCCACCAGACAATCCTGGCGACTTACCACCTCACAGGCCCAAGGATGCGGAGTGCCCACACCCAGACATTATCAGGTTAGCCCTGGCACCGCTCAAAGGTCAGATAATTTTATACCCAGCATCATGGTTTCCAATCTTACAGAATCTGGATCTTTCCACATCACCCCCTCCCCCCATACACAGAATACCCCATCTGTCCCACCGGGCGCCCGACCCATCATGTCTCAGCCGGTCACATGGGGGAAACACTTGTCACATATCAACTCACTGATACACATTGGCATCGCCTCCTGGTCCTGACCTGGCCATGCCCATCATACAACCCTGGCATGTGCTTATGTTTTGCACAACTCCTTCTAGAGGAATCGTAAACAGAGCATTATAACAGTGTTTCCCAACCACGGTGCCTCCAGCTGTTGCAAAACTACAACTCCCAACATGCCCGGACAGCCGTTGGCTGTCCGGGCATGCTGGGAGTTGTAGTTATTGCAACAGCTGAAGACGACCTGGTTAGGAAGCACTGCCCTAGGGACCTTTTTTATTTTTATTTTTTTTAAAGATTTTGATCCGTCAGGGTCTCAGTTTTAAAGACTTTCCGGGCATGCTGGGAGTTGTAGTATTGCAACAAATGGAGGCACCCTGTTTGGGAAAAGGTTGTCCTAGAGATATATCAAAAGTTTTGATCGGTCGGGGTCTCAGTGCCAAAAGCTGTCTGGGCATGCTGGGAGTTGTAGTTTTGCAACAGCTGGAGGCACCCTGGTTGGGAAACAACGTCGTAGAGACATGTCAAAAGTTTAAATCAGCAGGGTCTCAGTGCAAAAGGCTGTCCAAGCATGCCGGGAGTTGTACTTTTGCAACAGCTGGAGGCACCCTGGAAAACAATGCTTTAGGGCATAAGTTTTTATACTATGGACAACCTCCAGTTGTTGCAAAACTACACCTCCCAGCATGCACGGGCAGCCAGTCTTGCAAAACTACAACTCCCAGCAAGCTCAGACAGCCAAAGTCTTGCAAAACTACAACTCCCAGCATGCACGGACAGCCAAAGTCTTGCAAACCTACAACTCCCAGCATGCACAGACAGCCAAAGTCTTGCAAAACTACAACTCCCAGCATGCACGGACAGCCAAAGTCTTGCAAAACTACAACTCCCAGCATGCTCAGACAGCCAAAGTCTTGCAAAACTACAACTCCCAGCATGCTCAGACAGCCAAAGTCTTGCAAAACTACAACTTCCAGCATGCACGGACAGCCAAAGTCTTGCAAAACTACAACTCCCAGCATGCACAGACAGCCAAAGTCTTGCTAAACTACAACTCCCAGCATGCCCGGACAGCCGTTGGCTGTCCGGGCATGCTGGGACTTGTAGTTTTGTAACAGCTGGAGGTCCACAGTTTAAAAACATAGGCATTAGAGCAGTGTTTTCCAATCAGCGTGCCTCCAGCTGTTGCAGAACTACAACTCCCAGCATGCCTGGACAGCCCTAGGAGGCACACTGGTTGGCTAACACAGCTGTAGGTCCTTCCTAAACAGGAGATTGTTGCAGAGCATGAAAATATAAGGGGGGGGGGGGGGGGCGTATTCACTGCTCGTGCCGAATAAACCCTATTAGGGTAACTCCACAAACCTCCAATTTTTTTTTACTTTTACAATCTATCACCAATATGCAAACACGCAGCAAATATATTTATTTATTTATTTTTATTTATTTATTATATTTATTTAATTATATTTAACAGGCTCACACGTGCAAATACAGACCTGACTATAGTTACTAGTATCAGGAATATATGCAAATTAACCAGGACTCATTACCATGGACCCACTCCCAGCATTCTTATAGGTTACAGTATTGTTACATTGTATCAGTAAATAACTGCCTTGTTATGTAAACATCTTCTATACTGTTACAATGTTGCACCATCATCCATACATTACCTCAATCTTTCACAAATCTACAAGGAGGAGCCCTGGTTCTGGGGTTCACAAACTTTCCCTGTGGTGGTCCCTCCAGGTCCCTCTGCAGCAGGAGGTCCTCTGTGCTGCTCCCAGAAACCTGTGCCTGGTAGTGTCAGTGTATTTCTGGAGCAGCACATGATCAGAAGTGACATCCAAAAGGGCTGCTCAGCAACATAGCTCAGATTTCCAGAATGGAGATTACAGGACACATCTCCCCCCATAACATCAGTCTGCGGAGCGGGGACCCCCAGGGCAGGCAGATCCAGGGACTGGCACAGGGACCAGACCTGACATTGCATCAGTGTTTATAATCCCCGAGCAGGAGCCTTATATGGAGAAGTTACTGGGAAAGAAGAAGAACCCACAAGTCTGTGCTCAGATTTGGGTTTTTGTTGATGACATCTCCCCCCCCCCCCCCCCCCCCCCCCCCCCCCGAGATCCCAGATCCCTGTATAGTGACGTCATCAACAAGAACCCAAATCTGAGAAACGTCACCAGGTCCTATAAAACAGTCCTCTCTATAGTGGCAGTATATTAGTAATTATATTCTTGTATATAGGAGCAGTATTATAGTAGTTATATTCTTGTACATAGGAGCAGTATAATAGTAGTTATATTCTTGTATATAGGAGCAGTATTATAGTAGATATATTCTTGTATATAGGAGCAGTATCATAGTAATTATATTCTTGTATATAGGAGCAGTATAATAGTAGTTATATTCTTGTATATAGGAGCAGTATTATAGTAGTTATATTCTTGTATATAGGAGCAGTATTATAGTAGTTATATTCTTGTATATAGGAGCAGTATTATAGTAGTTATATTCTTGTATATAGGAGCAGTATAATAGTAGTTATATTCTTGTATATAGGAGGCAGTATTATAGTAGTTATATTCTTGTATATAGGAGCAGTATTATAGTAGTTATATTCCTGTATATAGGAGCAGTATTATAGTAATTATATTCTTGTATATAGGAGCAGTATTATAGTAGTTATATTCTTGTATATAGGAGCAGTATTATAGTAGTTATATTCTTGTATATAGGAGGCAGTATTATAGTAGTATTATTCTTGTATATAGGAGCAGTATTATAATAGATACATTCTTGTACATAGTGGCAGTATTATAGTAGTTATATTCTTGTACATAGGAGCAGTATTATAGTAGTTATATTCTTGTATATAGGAGCAGTATTATAGTAGTTATATTCTTGTATATAGGGGCAGTATGATAGTAGTTATATTCTTGTATATAGGGGCAGAATTATAGTAGTTATATTCTTGTATATAGGAGCAGTATTATAGTAGTTATATTCTTGTATATAGGAGCAGTATTATAGTAGTTATATTCTTGTATATAGGAGGCAGTATTATAGTAGTTATATTCTTGTATATAGGGGCAGAATTATAGTAGTTATATTCTTGTATATAGGGGCAGAATTATAGTAGTTATATTCTTGTATATAGGGGCAGTATTATAGTAGTTATATTCTTGTATATAGGAGCAGTATTATAGTAGTTATATTCTTGTATATAGGAGCAGTATTATAGTAGTTATATTCTTGTATATAGGAGCAGTATTATAGTAATTATATTCTTGTATATAGGGGCAGTATGATAGTAGTTATATTCTTGTATATAGGGGCAGAATTATAGTAGTTATATTCTTGTATATAGGAGCAGTATTATAGTAGTTATATTCTTGTATATAGGAGGCAGTATTATAGTAGTTATATTCTTGTATATAGGGGCTGTCACGATGCCGGCTGGCAGGTAGTGGATCCTCTGTGCCAGAGAGGGATTGGCGTGGACCGTGCTAGAGGATCGGTTCTAAGTCACTACTGGTTTTCACCAGAGCCCGCCGCAAAGCGGGATGGTCTTGCTGCGGCGGTAGTGACCAGGTCGTATCCCCTAGCAACGGCTCAACCTCTCTGGCTGCTGAAGATAGGCGCGGTACAAGGGAGTAGACAGAAGCAAGGTCGGACGTAGCAGAAGGTCGGGGCAGGCAGCAAGGATCGTAGTCAGGGGCAACGGCAGAAGGTCTGGAATCACAGGCAAGGAACACACAAGGAACGCTTTCTCTGGCACTAGGGCAACAAGATCCGGCGAGGGAGTGAAGGGGAAGTGAGGTGATATAGGGAAGTGCACAGGTGTAAACACTAATTGGAACCACTGCACCAATCAGCGGTGCAGTGGCCCTTTAAATCGCAAAGACCCGGCGCGCGCGCGCCCTAGGGAGCGGGGCCGCGCGCGCCGGGACAGAACTGACGGGGAGCGAGTAAGGTACGGGAGCCGGGGTGCGCATCGCGAGCGGGCGCTACCCGCATCGCGAATCGCATCCCGGCCGGAGGTGGTAACGCAGCGCCCCGGGTCCGTGGAACCGACCGGGGCGCTGCAGTGAGGGAAGTGTAGCGAGCGCTCCGGGGAGGAGCGGGGACCCGGAGCGCTCGGCGTAACAGTACCCCCCCCCCTTGGGTCTCCCCCTCTTCTTGGGGCCTGAGAACCTGAGGATCAGACTTTTGTCCAGGATATTGTCCTCAGGTTCCCAGGACCTCTCTTCTGGACCACAACCCTCCCAATCCACTAAAAAAAAAGTTCTTCCCCTGACCTTTTTAGAGGCCAAAATCTCTTTGACAGAGAAGATGTCCGAGGAGCCGGAAACAGGAGTGGGAGGAACAGATTTAGGAGAAAAACGGTTGAGGATGAGAGGTTTAAGAAGAGAGACGTGAAAGGCATTAGGGATACGAAGAGAAGGAGGAAGAAGAAGTTTGTAAGAGACAGGATTAATTTGACACAAAACTTTAAAAGGACCAAGATAGCGTGGTCCCAACTTATAGCTCGGGACACGGAAACGGACATATTTAGCGGAGAGCCATACCTTGTCTCCAGGGGAAAAAATGGGAGGAGCTCTTCTTTTCTTATCTGCGAATCTCTTCATGCGAGAAGAAGCCTGTAAGAGAGAATTTTGGGTCTCTTTCCATATGGTGGAAAGATCACGAGAAATTTCATCCACAGCGGGCAGACCAGAGGGCAAGGGGGTAGGGAGGGGGGGAAGAGGGTGACGGCCGTACACCACGAAAAACGGAGATTTGGAGGAAGATTCAGAGATTCTGAAATTATACGAGAATTCGGCCCAAGGTAGAAGATCTGCCCAGTCATCCTGGCGGGAGGAAACAAAATGTCGTAAATAGTCACCCAAGATCTGGTTAATTCTCTCTACTTGTCCATTGGATTGAGGATGGTATGCAGAAGAAAAATTTAATTTAATCTTGAGTTGTTTACAGAGAGCCCTCCAGAATTTAGACACAAATTGGACGCCTCTATCCGAGACGATCTGTGTAGGCAACCCGTGAAGACGAAAAATGTGTACAAAAAATTGTTTAGCCAACTGAGGCGCTGAAGGAAGGCCAGGAAGAGGGATGAAATGTGCCATTTTGGAGAATCGATCAACGACCACCCAAATAACAGTGTTGCCATGGGATGGGGGTAAGTCAGTAATAAAATCCATACCAATCAGAGACCAAGGTTGTTCGGGGACAGGTAGAGGATGAAGAAAACCAGCGGGCTTCTGGCGAGGAGTCTTATCCCGGGCACAGATAGTGCAGGCTCGCACAAAGTCCACCACATCAGTCTCTAGAGTCGGCCACCAATAGAAGCGAGAGATGAGTTGCACAGATTTCTTGATGCCCGCATGACCTGCGAGATGGGAGGAGTGACCCCATTTGAGGATCCCAAGGCGTTGGCGTGGAGAAACAAAGGTCTTTCCTGGAGGAGTTTGCCTGATGGAGGCTGGAGAAGTGGAGATCAGGCAGTCAGGAGGAATGATGTGTTGAGGAGAGAGTTCAATTTCAGAGGCATCTGAGGAACGAGAGAGAGCATCGGCCCTAATGTTTTTATCAGCAGGCCGAAAGTGAATTTCAAAATTAAATCGGGCAAAGAACAGAGACCACCTGGCCTGACGAGGATTCAGCCGTTGGGCAGACTGGAGGTAGGAGAGGTTCTTGTGATCGGTGTAAATAATAACTGGAAATCTTGATCCCTCCAGCAGATGCCTCCATTCCTCAAGTGCTAATTTAATGGCTAGAAGCTCTCGATCCCCGATGGAGTAGTTCCTCTCCGCCGGAGAGAAGGTCCTGGAAAAAAAACCACAAGTAACAGCATGCCCGGAAGAGTTTTTTTGTAGAAGGACAGCTCCAGCTCCCACCGAGGAGGCATCAACCTCCAATAGGAAGGGTTTAGATGGGTCAGGTCTGGAGAGCACGGGAGCCGAAGAAAAGGCAGACTTGAGTCGTTTAAAGGCGTCTTCCGCTTGAGGAGGCCAGGACTTGGGATCGGCATTTTTTTTTGTTAAAGCCACAATAGGAGCCACAATGGTAGAAAAATGTGGAATAAATTGCCTGTAATAATTGGCGAACCCCAAAAAACGTTGGATGGCACGGAGTCCGGAGGGGCGTGGCCAATCCAAGACGGCAGAGAGTTTATCTGGGTCCATTTGTAGTCCCTGGCCAGAGACCAAGTATCCTAGAAAAGGAAGAGATTGGCATTCAAACAGACATTTCTCTATTTTGGCATAGAGTTGATTATCACGAAGTCTCTGAAGAACCATACGGACATGCTGGCGGTGTTCTTCTAGATTGGCAGAAAAAATCAGGATATCGTCCAGATATACAACAACACAGGAGTATAGTAGATCACGAAAAATTTCATTAACAAAGTCTTGGAAGACGGCAGGGGCGTTGCATAGACCAAAGGGCATGACCAGATACTCAAAGTGTCCATCTCTGGTGTTAAATGCCGTTTTCCATTCATCCCCCTCTCTGATGCGGATGAGATTATAAGCACCTCTTAAGTCCAGTTTGGTAAAAATATGGGCACCTTGGAGACGAACAAAGAGTTCAGAGATGAGGGGTAGGGGGTAGCGGTTCTTAACCGTGATTTTATTAAGACCGCGGTAGTCAATGCAAGGACGTAGAGAGCCATCTTTTTTGGACACAAAGAAAAATCCGGCTCCGGCAGGAGAGGAGGATTTACGGATAAAGCCCTTTTTTAAATTTTCTTGGACGTATTCAGACATGGCAAGAGTCTCTGGGACGGACAGAGGATAGATTCTGCCCCGGGGTGGAGTAGTGCCCGGGAGGAGGTCAATGGGACAATCATAAGGCCTGTGAGGAGGTAGAGTCTCAGCTTGTTTTTTGCAAAAAACGTCCGCAAAGTCCATATAGGCCTTAGGGAGACCGGTTACATGAGGAAGCACAGGGACACGGCAAGGTTTACTGGGAACCGGTTTTAAGCAGTCCTTGGAACAAGAGGGCCCCCAACTCTTGATCTCCCCAGTGGACCAATCCAGGATTGGGGAATGGAGTTGAAGCCAGGGAAGTCCAAGAAGGATTTCAGAAGTGCAATTGGGGAGGACCAACAGTTCAATCCTCTCGTGATGAGATCCGATGCACATTAGAAGGGGCTCCGTGCGAAAACGTATAGTACAGTCCAATCTTTCATTGTTTACACAATTGATGTAGAGGGGTCTGGCGAGACTGGTCACCGGGATGTTGAACTTGTTGACGAGAGAGGCTAAGATGAAATTTCCTGCAGATCCAGAGTCCAAGAAGGCCACAGCAGAGAAGGAGAAGGCAGAGGCAGACATCCGCACAGGCACAGTAAGACGTGGAGAAGCAGAGTAGACATCAAGGACTGTCTCACCTTTGTGCGGAGTCAGCGGACGTCTTTCCAGGCGGGGAGGACGGATAGGACAATCCTTCAGGAAGTGTTCGGTACTAGCACAGTACAGGCAGAGATTCTCCATGCGGCGTCGTGTCCTCTCTTGGGGTGTCAGGCGAGACCGGTCGACCTGCATAGCCTCCACGGCGGGAGGCACAGGAACAGATTGCAGGGGACCAGAGGAGAGAGGAGCCGGGGAGAAGAAACGCCTCGTGCGAACAGAGTCCATATCCTGGCGGAGCTCCTGACGCCGTTCGGAAAAACGCATGTCAATGCGAGTGGCAAGATGGATGAGCTCATGTAGGTTAGCAGGGATTTCTCGTGCGGCCAGAACATCTTTAATGTTGCTGGATAGGCCTTTTTTAAAGGTCGCGCAGAGTGCCTCATTATTCCAGGATAATTCTGAAGCAAGGGTACGGAACTGTACGGCATACTCGCCAACGGAAGAATTACCCTGGACCAGGTTCAACAGGGCAGTCTCAGCAGAAGAGGCTCGGGCAGGTTCCTCAAAGACACTTCGAATTTCCGAGAAGAAGGAGTGTACAGAGGCAGTGACGGGGTCATTGCGGTCCCAGAGCGGTGTGGCCCAAGCCAGGGCTTTTCCAGACAGCAGGCTGACTACGAAAGCCACCTTAGACCTTTCAGTGGGGAACTGGTCCGACATCATCTCCAAGTGTAATGAACATTGGGAAAGAAAGCCACGGCAAAACTTAGAGTCCCCATCAAATTTATCCGGCAAGGATAGTCGTATTCCAGAAGCGGCCACTCGCTGCGGAGGAGGTACAGGAGCTGGCGGAGGAGATGATTGCTGGAGCTGTGGTAGTAACTGTTGTAGCATAACAGTCAGTTGAGACAGCTGTTGGCCTTGTTGCGCAATCTGTTGTGACTGCTGGGCGACCACCGTGGTGAGGTCAGCGACAACTGGCAGAGGAACTTCAGCGGGATCCATGGCCGGATCTACTGTCACGATGCCGGCTGGCAGGTAGTGGATCCTCTGTGCCAGAGAGGGATTGGCGTGGACCGTGCTAGAGGATCGGTTCTAAGTCACTACTGGTTTTCACCAGAGCCCGCCGCAAAGCGGGATGGTCTTGCTGCGGCGGTAGTGACCAGGTCGTATCCCCTAGCAACGGCTCAACCTCTCTGGCTGCTGAAGATAGGCGCGGTACAAGGGAGTAGACAGAAGCAAGGTCGGACGTAGCAGAAGGTCGGGGCAGGCAGCAAGGATCGTAGTCAGGGGCAACGGCAGAAGGTCTGGAATCACAGGCAAGGAACACACAAGGAACGCTTTCTCTGGCACTAGGGCAACAAGATCCGGCGAGGGAGTGAAGGGGAAGTGAGGTGATATAGGGAAGTGCACAGGTGTAAACACTAATTGGAACCACTGCACCAATCAGCGGTGCAGTGGCCCTTTAAATCGCAAAGACCCGGCGCGCGCGCGCCCTAGGGAGCGGGGCCGCGCGCGCCGGGACAGAACTGACGGGGAGCGAGTAAGGTACGGGAGCCGGGGTGCGCATCGCGAGCGGGCGCTACCCGCATCGCGAATCGCATCCCGGCCGGAGGTGGTAACGCAGCGCCCCGGGTCCGTGGAACCGACCGGGGCGCTGCAGTGAGGGAAGTGTAGCGAGCGCTCCGGGGAGGAGCGGGGACCCGGAGCGCTCGGCGTAACAGGGGCAGAATTATAGTAGTTATATTCTTGTATATAGGGGCAGAATTATAGTAGTTATATTCTTGTATATAGGAGCAGTATTATAGTAGTTATATTCTTGTATATTGGAGCAGTATTATAGTAGTTATATTCTTGTATATAGGGGCAGTATTATAGTAGTTATATTCTTGTATATAGGAGCAGTATTATAGTAGATACATTCTTGTATATAGGAGGCAGTATTATAGTAGTTATATTCTTGTATATAGGAGCAGTATTATAGTAGTTATATTCTTGTATATAGGAGCAGTATTATAGTAGTTATATTCTTGTATATAGGAGCAGTATTATAGTAGTTATATTCTTGTATATCGGAGCAGTATTATAGTAGATACATTCTTGTACATAGTGGCAGTATTATAGTAGATACATTCTTGTACATAGTGGCAGTATTATAGTAGATACATTCTTGTACATAGTGGCAGTATTATAGAAGATACATTCTTGTACATAGTGGCAGTATTATAGAAGATACATTCTTGTACATAGTGGCAGTATTATAGTAGATACATTCTTGTACATAGTGGCAGTATTATAGTAGATACATTCTTGTACATAGTGGCAGTATTATACGATTGTTCTCTGTCTCTATGACATCATTCAGAATTGTTACATGTTAATTAAACCTTGGGTTTGTTACTATGTGAATGGATTTTGGCTGCTGAAAGTCATTGAGGACCGGCGATCATATCAATTGTTTGAGGAACCTGATTCCCCTGCAGACAGATGATCCTTCGGCAGCTGCTCCCAGACACAAAGAGCTGATGCCGGAAACACCGCACATTGTCTCCATGTAACCAAATATAAAAGAGAAGTGACTGGGAGTGGAGGGGTCTGGAATGGTGGGACCCAGTGTCCTTGTGGTGAAGGTTATGGTTATCTGGTGCAATTGTCTTCAATATGAAGCTGTTCAGATGTGATACAAATCCCAGCATACCCTGAGGTATACGGACCCTTATAGCCACATGATGGATTATCTATATACTATATACCTATATCTATATACTGTACATCATGGTCTATATACTTGACACTACTACAAGTCCCACAGTCTGTGAAATGTCCGAGTGTAAATTTTTGGGGCGGACATTCCAACGTGGGAACATGGCTTTGGGAATTCCGCCAGAAAATTCAGCTAGGAAATTCTGCAAAATTGGATAGAATGGGGATTCTGCGGTCCCATTCACAAAATTCCGCTGCAAAATTCTGCTTTCCGGATTCTGCAAGAACATTGAACGTGTCTTTACATTTTGCAGAATTCCGTGCGGAATCCCATTGAACTCAATGGGGCTTGGAATTTCGGCAGGATTCTGTGTTTTGAGCGCACAGAAATTCCACTCAAATTTTGGAAAACTGCAAAAATTCTGCAGCAAGCTTTGCAGGATGGCATTTTAGTGGAATAGCAGAATTTCTGCCGTGTGAACAAGGCCTAAAGCGGCTCTGGAGCAGATGCCTGGATCAGATTATTTGAGAGTAAGTGAATGTATCAAGGAGAATGTGAATAGATGACACCCCCAACAGCTACAGCGCCCCACAGAGCCTGGGCAGGGTATATATGAATAGATTTGTTGTAAAGTGTTATACTAAGCTCATAGCACCTATGCCAGGGTTTCCCAACCAGTGCGCCTCCAGCTGGTGCAAAACTACAACTCCCAGCATGCAGGGCAAGGATTTTTGCCACCCAGGGCAAAAGCTTATTTTGCCGTCCCCTTAAAGGGGTTCTCCGGTGGAAAACTTTTTATTTTTTTTTAATCAACTGATGCCAGAAAGTGAAACAGATTTGTAAATGACTTCTATTAAAAAATCTTAATCCTTCCAGTACTTATTAGCGGCTGTATACTACAGAGGAAATTCTTTTCTGTCACAACCACAATGCTCTCTGCTGACACCTCTGTCCATGTCAGGAACTGTCCAGGGCAGGAGCAAATCCCCATAGCAAACCTATCCTGCTCTGGGCAGTTCCTAAAATGGACAGAGGTGTCAGCAGAGAGCAGAAAAGAAATCCCAAAAGAAAAGTATTTCCTATGTAGTATACAGCCGCTAATAAGTACTGGAACAATTAGGAATTTTTAATAGAAGTCATTTACAAATCTAAAACCACTGGAGGAGGAGAGAGCACACCGTGTAGCTGAACATGCAGATATACGATACCGCTGGAGGCCGGAAGAAGGACGTTCCTACGTCCGAAACAGCCGGCGTAGCCTCTGAGCGCCCCTTACCGTCTCCGTCTATGCCGTGGTGATCCCGGACCTTGGGCCTGCAGCTGTTTACCCGCGGTGAGTGCACGCTACCTCTTTTTCATTGTATCATTTACAAATCTGTTTAACTTTCTGGCACCAGTTGATAATAAAAAAGGTTATCCACTAGAGTACCCCTTTAACCCCGTCCATTGACGTCCCACTGTCACAAACCCCCTCTCAATGTAATCTCTTTACTCTTAGGGTGATACATTGTAACAAACCTCTTCCTCATGTAATCACCCTACTATTGGTGTGACACATTGTAACAAACCTCCTACTTATGTAACATCTCCCTACTATTGAGGTGACACACTGGGGGGGGGGGGGGGGGTGTCGGAGAGACGGATGTTATGAGACGCAAGCGCTGTCAGGATGCTGGACAGACATCAGAGAGGAGCGCTGCATGCAGTGGTGCTGCACTTCTCTTGCAGACAGAAACATGCTAATTATTATGGTACAGGGGTGGGGGGTGTATTGGGTGCACGCTGTCAGGATGTCGGCTCGGTGGGAGTGGTGCTGGCTGTGCACGGGTGGTTCAGATGCTGGCTGGCTGCGTTTCTTTAAGCGGGCAGCGCAGCGTCTCCCTAAAGAGGGCGCCCTAGGTGGCTGCCTATTTTGCCTATAGGCATAGCCAGCCCTGCCAGCATGCCCGGACAGCTGTTGCCTTTCTGGGCATGCTGGGAGTTATAGTTTTGCAACAGCTGGAGGTACACTGGATGGGAAGCACAGACCTATACCGTACTTAAAGGGGTATTCCAGGAAAAAGCTTTTTTTTTTATTTATTTTATTTTTTTCTATCAACTGGCTCCAGAAAGTTAAACAGATTTGTAAATTACTTCTATTAAAAAATCTTAATCCTTCCAATAATTATCAGCCGCTGAAGTTGAGTTGTTCTTTTCTGTCTGGCAACAGTGCTCTCTGCTGACTTCTCTGTCTGTCTCGTGAACTGCACAGAGTAGAAGAGGTTTGCTATGGGGATTTGCTTCTACTCTGGACAGTTCCCGAGACAGATGTCATCAGAGGGCACTTAGACAGAAAAGAACAACTCAACTTCAGCAGCTCATAAGTACTGAAAGGATTAAGATTTTTTTAATAGAAGTAATTTACAAATCTGTTTAACTTTCTGGAGCCAGTTGATATATATAAAAAAGTTTTTTCCTGGATAACCCCTTTAACCCCACAGCACCCATTGTGGTTGCATTGTGTTATGGGTTGCTCAAAGGATTGCAGCAGTTTTTCCCAATCAGGGTGCATTTGGCAACAGCAGGAGGTGCACTGGTTGGGAAACACTGTCCTACATTCAGCAGTCGTCCTAAATCAGTGCTTTCCAACCAGGGCACCTCCAGCTCTTGCCAAACTACAACTCCCAGCAGTTTTGCAACAGCAGGAGGTGCACTGGTTGGGAAACAGCAGTTTTGCAACAGCAGGAGGTGCACTGGTTGGGAAACACTGTCCTACATTCAGCAGTCATCCTAGATCAGTGCTTTCCAACCAGGGCACCTCCAGCTGTTGCCAATGGCTGTCCGGGCATGCTGGGAGTTGTAGTTTGGCAACAGCTGGAGGCACACTGGTTGGGAAATACAGACCATGATCCAGCCCATGCCAATGGATCCCATGGAGAACAGAGGGTAGGTCATCCCTAACCCCGCTGACCCATTGCAGGGTCGTACTAGTCTACTTCTGTATTTGGACAAGCTCTTTCCCTGCTGGAGGAGAGCTACATTGCACACTTTTTATTCCCAGGGAGAATTGCATGACATATAAGACTGGTTTTACCTGTAGAATAGACAACTCACCTGCTGATATCCAGGGTGGGCTGGTCTGAGGGGCAGGGGGGCATATGTGCCCCAGGCTGGTCCCCTAGAAGATAATTAGGATAGCAATTAATCTGTCCTGGACTACTGGGCAGGTGTAGCTTTATAATTGTGTCTGCATCTCTAAGACGCACACACAGTTGATGCTACGTGGAACAGAAACTGCAGGTGACTTCTGGTGCAGACGGTGTCTCTGTACCATGCTGCCTCCTGCGGGGATCGGTAACAGTATATGGGGGCACAGGGGAGCCAACCACTATATAGGGGTACAGAGGGGCCTGATAGTATATGGGTCACAGAGGGGCCTAACAGTATATGGGGGCACAGGGGAGCCAATCACTATATAGGGGTTCAGAGGGACCTAACAGTATATGGGGGCACAGGGGAGCCAATCACTATATAGGGGTTCAGAGGGACCTAACAGTATATGGGGGCACAGGGGAGCCAACCACTATATAGGGGTACAGAGGGGCCTGATAGTATATGGGTCACAGAGGGGCCTAACAGTATATGGGGGCACAGGGGAGCCAATCACTATATAGGGGTACAGAGGGGCCTGATAGTATATGGGTCACAGAGGGGCCTAACAGTATATGGGGACACAGGGGAGCCAACCACTATATAGGGGTTCAGAGGGACCTAACAGTATATGGGGGCACAGGGGAGCCAATCACTATATAGGGGTACAGAGAGGCCTAACAGTATATGGGGGCACAGGGGAGCCAACCACTATATAGGGGTACAGAGGGGCCTGATAGTATATGGGTCACATAGGGGCCTAACAGTATATGGGGGCACAGGGGAGCCAATCACTATATAGGGGTACAGAGGGACCTAACAGTATATGGGGGCACAGGGGAGCCAACCACTATATAGGGGTTCAGCGGGGCCTGATAGTATATGGGTCACAGAGGGGCCTAACAGTATATGGGGGCACAGGGGAGCCAATCCCTATATAGGGGTACAGAGAGGCCTAACAGTATATGGGAGCATAGGGGAGCCAACCACTATATAGGGGTACAGAGGGGCCTGATAGTATATGGGTCACAGAGGGGCCTAACAGTATATGGGGGCACAGGGGAGCCAATCACTATATAGGGGTTCAGAGGGGCCTAACAGTATATGGGGGCACAGGGGAGCCAATCACTATATAGGGGTACAAAGGGGCCTAATAGTATAAGGGTCACAGAGGGCCCTAACAGTATATGGGGGCACAGGGGGTACACTATATGGAGGCACAGAGGGGCCTAACACTATACAGGGACATAGAGGGGTCCTTCTAAATTGGTATTATTGATCTTTTCTAGACTGGATTTGGTCAGTAACAATATGGCGGTAATATGTACGGTAATAATATTTTCTCCTTTGATATATTTGTTATTTGGTAACTGTAGGACCTGGTTAGAGGTATAGGGTGTTACAAAGCATGTAAAATATGTGTATATATATGTGTGTGTGTATATATGTGTGTGTCTATAGATATGTATATATATATATATATGTATGTAGAATATGTATGAAGAATGGGGAGCAGGAATGCATGAGCCAATATAGGATGGGGTAATAGGCCAGGGGGACACCCACATTTTCTCTGCTCTATAAGCAGATTTTCGGGTGCTGGCTCCACTATGTGACCTCCGACAGTACGTTTGGTGACCAAGATACATAATGTCAGGTTTACATGATCCCTAGAATAGTGACGGTGAGAAGGAGACTTTGTCAGGCGTTGCCAACACCCGCGCCAAACTCCACGGACACTTAGTACATCCATCAGAGGAGACATTGTTCAGAGTCACTGACCCCTGAGGCAGGACCACCTACATACATAGACCGTCTCATCCGTCCACCTGCTTTTTGTTTCCCTTTTTCCGTTACAATGTTGACCTGATTGGTATGGTGATGGGTATGGTGATGGGTAAAGTGATGGGTATGGTGATGGGTATGGTGATGGGTATGGTGATGGGTATAGTGATGGGTATGGTGATGGGTATGGTGATGGGTAAAATGATGGGTATGGTCATAGGTATAGTGATGGGTATGGTGATGAGTACGATGATGGGTATGGTGATGGATAAAGTGATCGGTATAGTGATGGGTATGGTGATAGGTATGGTGATGGTTAAAGTGATCGGTATAGTGATGGATATGGTGATGGGTATGGTGATGGTTATGGGAACAGGTATGGTGATGGATAAAGTGATGGGTATGGTGATGGTGATGGGTATGGTGATGGGTATGGTCATGGGTATGGTCATGGGTTAAGTGATGGGTAAGGTGATGGGTAAAGTGATGGGTATGGTGATGAGTATGATGATGGGTATGGTGATGGATAAAGTGATCGGTATAGTGATGGGTATGGTGATGGGTATGGTGATGGATAAAGTGATCGGTATAGTGATGGGTATGGTGATGGGTATGGTGATGGATAAAGTGATCGGTATAGTGATGGGTATGGTGGTGGGTGTGGTGGTGGGTATGGTGATGGGTATGGATAAAGTGATGGTTATGGTGATGGTTATGGGTATGGTGATGGCTAAAGTGATGGGTATGGTGATGGGTGAAGTGATGGGTATGGTGATGGATAAAGTGATCAGTATAGTGATGGGTATGGTGATGGGTATGGTGATGGGTATGGTGATCGGTATAGTGATGGGTATGGTGATGGATATGGTGATGGGTATGGTGGTGGGTATGGTGGTGGGTATGGAGATGGTATGGTGATGGATAAAGTGCTTATGGTGATGGGTAAGGTGATGTGTAAAGTTATGGGTATGGTGATAGGTAAAGTGATGGGTATGGTGATGGGTAAGGTGATGGGTATGGTGATAGGTAAAGTGATGGGTATGGTAATGGGTAGGGTGATGGGTAAAGTCATAGGTATGGTGATGGGTATGGTGATGGGTATTGTGATCGGTATTGTTATGGATATGGTGATGGGTAGGGTGATGGGTATAGTGATGGGTAAAGTCATAGGTATGGTGATGGGTATGGTGATGGGTATTGTGATGGGTATTGTGATCGGTATTATGATGGGTATTGTGATCGGTAGGGTGATGGGTATGGTGATGGGTATTGTGATCGGTATTGTGATGGGTATGGTGATGGGTATGGTGATGGGTATTGTGATCGGTATTGTGATGGGTAGGGTCATGGGTATGGTGATGGGTAGGGTGATGGGTATGGTGCCCAGCTCCAGGGCTCTGCTCCACAGACCTGACATTTCAGATGCCTCCATGTCAGCAGCCGCCTGTAAGATTAGCTGAGGGAATGTCAGATATCACAGAGCCAAACTTATGTCTGGGAGAAAAATTATATGAAACAGAAGCCTTCAACCTGCCGTGACCTTGGATCTGACCTTCATGACATTGATACAAGGCTCGGGGGGACATCTGGACCCTTTTTTGTGGCCTGTCACTTTAAATCCTGATTTTTGCACTTGCTGTGTGGGCGTTACTTGTTTAATATATATATATATATATATATATATATATATATGTATCTAGGTATACCTTATATTAATGTGTGTGTATATGTATATATATATATATATATGTATCTAGGTATACTGTATATTAATGTGTGTATATATATATATATATATATATATATACAGTGACCCCTCGACTTACGATGGCCCCGACATATGATCATTTCAACATATGATGGCCTCTCAGAGCCCATCGTATGTTGAAGGCAGCCTCGACATATGATGCTGCTGTGTGTCGGGGCCATCGTACAAACAGCTATCTGACAGCGCTGACAACTTCAGCAAGACAGATAGTTGTTTAATGTGCCCCGTGTGCCCCGTTCTGCCTCCTGTTACTCACATGCTGTCCTGCTAACTCATACAGGATTCCACTGTGAGCTCCATGTAAGCCCCACCCCCCCAGTGCAGCCATAGCCAATAGTCTGCAGCATCTTGCTGCAGGCATCCAATGAGCTGCTCTCCCTTTCCTTTCCTATAGAGCTGTAGTCGGCAGGATCGTAATGGAGGACATTCTGTCCCCCCTGAAGGTATTTAACCCCTTAAGGACTCAGGGTTTTTCCGTTTTTGCACTTTCGTTTTTTCCTCCTTACCTTTTAAAAATCATAACCCTTTCAATTTTCCACCTAAAAATCCATATTATGGCTTATTTTTTGCGTCACCAATTCTACTTTGCAGTGACATTAGTCATTTTACCCAAAAATGCACGGCGAAACGGAAAAAAAAATCATTGTGCGACAAAATCGAAAAAAAAACGCCATTTTGTAACTTTTGGGGGCTTCCGTTTCTATGCAGTGCATATTTCGGTAAAAATTACACCTTATCATTATTCTGTAGGTCAATACGGTTAAAATGATACCCTACTTATATAGGTTTGATTTTGTCGCACTTCTGGAAAAAATCATAACTACATGCAGGAAAATTTATACGTTTAAAAATGTCATCTTCCGACCCCTATAACTTTTTTATTTTTCCACGTATGGGGTGGTATGAGGACTCATTTTTTGCGCCGTGATCTGAAGTTTTTATCGGTATGATTTTTGTTTTGATCGGACTTTTTGATCACTTTTTATTCATTTTTTAATGATATAAAAAGTGACCAAAATACGCTTTTTTTGTACTTTGGAATTTTTTTGCGCGTACGCCATTGACCGTACGGCTTAATTAATGATATATTTTTATAGTTCGGACATTTACGCACGCGGTGATACCACATATGTTTATTTTTTATTTTTTTTACACTGTTTTATTTTTTTTATGGGAAAAGGGGGGTGATTCAAACTTTTATTAGGGAAGGGGTTAAATGACCTTTATTAACACTTTTTTTTTACATTTTTTTTGCAGTGTTATAGGTCCCATAGGGACCTATAACACTGCACACACTGATCTCTAATGCTGATCACTGGCGTGCATTAACACGCCTGTGATCAGCATTATCGGCGCTTGACTGCTCCTGCCTGGATCTTAGGCACGGAGCAGTCATTCGTCGATCGGACACCGGGGAGGCAGGTAAGAGCCCTCCCGGTGTCCGATCAGCTGTTCGGGACGCCGCGATTTCACCGCGGCGGTCCCGAACAGCCCGACTGAGCAGCCGGGTCACTTTCACTTTCACTTTAGAAGCGGCGGTCAGCTTTGACCGCCGCTTCTAAAGGGTTAATACCGCACATCGCCGCGATCGGCGATGTGTGGTATTAGCCGCGGGTCCCGGCCGTTGATTAGCGCCGGGACCGACGCGATATGATGCGGGATCGCGGCGCGATCCCGCTTCATATCGCGGGAGCCGGCGCAGGACGTAAATATACGTCCTGCGTCGTTAAGGGGTTAAAGAACTGTACAGTACTGTATGCGATGTCACACATCACATACAATACATATGCACACTATACACCCCATACATCAATGTTTCCCTATCAGTGTGCCTCCTGCTGTTGCAAAACTATAACTCCCAGCATGCCCAGACAGTCAATGGCTGTACATGCATGCTGGGAGTTGTAGTTGTGCAACAGCTGGAGGCACCCTGGTTTGTTAAACACTCCCCATACACTCCACATACAATGGTCATCCCAGAACCAATTAGCAGTTTCCCATAGAGATATGTATTCAACATACAATGGTTCCGAGGCCCCAGAACCAATTACCATTTTTACATAGACATATGTACTCGACATATGATGGTTTCAACATATGATGGTTCTCCTGGAACCAATTAATATCATATGTTGAGGGACCACTGTATATATATATGTATCTAGGTATACTGTATATTAATGTGTGTGTGTGTGTGTATATATATATATATATATATATATATATATGTATCTAGGTATGCTGTATTTTAATGTGTATATATATTGTATCGAGGTATACTGTATATTAATGTATATATATATGTATCTAGGTATACTGTATATTAATGTATATATATGTATCTAGGTATACTGTATATTAATGTGTATATACGTATCTAGGTATACTGTATATTAATGTATATATATATATATATATATATATATATAAATATGTATATAGGTATAATGTAAAATAGTGTATATATATATATGTATCTAGGTATACTGTATAATAATGTATATATATGTATCTAGGTATACTGTATATTAATGTATATATATTGTATCGAGGAATACTGTATATTAATGTATATATATGTATCTAGGTATACTGTATATTAATGTATATATATGTATCTAGGTATACTGTATATTAATGTATATATATATATATATATAAATATGTATCTAGGTATAATGTATAATAGTGTATATATATATGTATCTAGGTATACTGTATAATAATGTATATATATGTATCTAGGTATACTTTATAATAATGTATGTATATGTATCAGGGTATACTGTATATTAATGTATATATATATGTATCTAGGTATACTGTATATTAATGTAGATATATATATGTATCTAGGTATACTGTATATTAATGTATATATATATATGTATCTAGGTATAATGTATATTAATGTATATATATATATATGTATCTAGGTATACTGTATATTAATGTATATATATGTATCAGGGTATACTGTATATTAATGTATATATATATATATGTATCTAGGTATAATGTATATTAATATATATATATATATATATGTATCTAGGTATACTGTATATTAATGTATATATATGTATCTAGGTATACTGTACTGTATATTAATGTATATATATGTATCAGGGTATACTGTATATTAATGTGTATATATATGTATCTAGGTTTACTGTATATTAATGTATATATATATGTATCTAGGTATACTGTATATTAATATGTATATATATGTATCTAGGTATACTGTATATTAATGTATATATATATATATATATATATATGTATCTAGGTATACTGTATATTAATGTGTATATATATATATATATATATATGTATGTATCAGGGTATACTGTATATTAATGTATATATATATGTATCAGGGTATACTGTATATTAATGTATATATATATATATATATATATATGTATCTAGGTATACTGTATATTAATGTATATATATATATATGTATCTAGGTATACTGTACTGTATATTAATGTATATATATGTATCTAGGTATACTGTATATTAATATGTATATATGTATCTAGGTATACTGTATATTAATGTGTATATATGTATCTAGGTATACAGTATATTAATGTATATATATATGTATCTAGGTATACTGTATATTAATGTATATATATATATATATATATGTATCTAGGTATACTGTATATTAATGTATATATATGTATCTAGGTATAATGTATATTAATGTATATATATGTATCTAGGTATACTGTATATTAATATGTATATATGTATCTAGGTATACTGTATATTAATGTGTATATATGTATCTAGGTATACTGTATATTAATGTGTATATATGTATCTAGGTATACTGTATATTAATGTGTATATATGTATCTAGGTATACTGTATATTAATGTATATATATATATGTATCTAGGTATACTGTATATTAATGTATATATATATATATATATATATATATATATATGTATCTAGGTGTACTGTATATTAATGTATATATATATGTATCTAGGTATAATGTATATTAATGTATATATATGTATCTAGATATAATGTATAATAGTGTATATATATGTATCTAGGTATAATGTATATTAATGTATATATATGTATCTAGGTATAATGTATATTAATGTATATATATGTATCTAGGTATACTGTATATTAATGTATATATATGTATCTAGGTATACTGTATATTAATGTGTGTATATATATGTATCTAGGTATACTGTATATTAATGTATATATATATATATATATATATGTATCTAGGTATACTGTATATTAATGTATATATATGTATCTAGGTATACTGTATATTAATGTGTGTATATATATATATATATATATATATATATATGTGTATCAGGGTATACTGTATATTAATGTATATATATGTATCAGGGTATACTGTATATTAATGTATATATATGTATCTAGGTATACTGTATATTAATGTCTATATATATGTATCTAGATATACTGTATATTAATGTGTATACATATATATATATATATATATATATATATATATATGTATCTAGGTATACTGTATATTAATGTATATATATATGTATCTAGATATACTGTATATTAATGTGTATATATATGTATCTAGATATACTGTATATTAATGTGTATACATATATATATATATATATATATATATATATATGTATCTAGGTATACTGTATATTAATGTATATATATATGTATCTAGGTATACTGTATATTATTGTATATATATGTATCTAGGTATACTGTATATTAATGTGTATATATATGTATCTAGGTATAATGTATATTAATGTATATATATATGTATCTAGGTATACTGTATATTAATGTGTATATATGTATCTAGGTATAATGTATATTAATGTATATATATGTATCTAGGTATACTGTATATTAATGTATATATATGTATCTAGGTATAATGTATATTAATGTATATATATATATATGTATCTAGGTATACTGTATATTAATGTATATATATATATGTATCTAGGTATACTGTATATTAATGTATATATATGTATCTAGGTATAATGTATATTAATGTATATATATATGTATCTAGGTATAATGTATATTAATGTATATATATGTATCTAGGTATAATGTATATTAATGTTTATATATGTATCTAGGTATAATGTATATTAATGTATATATATGTATCTAGGTATACTGTATATTAATGTGTATATATGTATCTAGGTATACTGTATATTAATGTATATATATGTATCTAGGTATACTGTATATTAATGTGTATATATGTATCTAGGTATACTGTATATTAATGTGTATATATGTATCTAGGTATACTGTATATTAATGTATATATATGTATCTAGGTATACTGTATATTAATGTGTATATATGTATCTAGGTATACTGTATATTAATGTATATATATGTATCTAGGTATACTGTATATTAATGTGTATATATGTATCTAGGTATACTGTATATTAATGTATATATATGTATCTAGGTATACTGTATATTAATGTGTATATATGTATCTAGGTATACTGTATATTAATGTGTATATATGTATCTAGGTATACTGTATATTAATGTGTATATATGTATCTAGGTATACTGTATATTAATGTATATATATGTATCTAGGTATACTGTATATTAATGTGTATATATGTATCTAGGTATACTGTATATTAATGTGTATATATGTATCTAGGTATACTGTATATTAATGTATATATATGTATCTAGGTATACTGTATATTAATGTGTATATATGTATCTAGGTATACTGTATATTAATGTATATATATGTATCTAGGTATACTGTATATTAATGTGTATATATGTATCTAGGTATACTGTATATTAATGTGTATATATGTATCTAGGTATACTGTATATTAATGTGTATATATGTATCTAGGTATACTGTATATTAATGTGTATATATGTATCTAGGTATACTGTATATTAATGTGTATATATGTATCTAGGTATACTGTATATTAATGTATATATATGTATCTAGGTATACTGTATATTAATGTGTATATATGTATCTAGGTATACTGTATATTAATGTATATATATGTATCTAGGTATACTGTATATTAATGTATATATATGTATCTAGGTATACTGTATATTAATGTGTATATATATATATATGTATCTAGGTATACTGTATATTAATGTGTATATATGTATCTAGGTATACTGTATATTAATGTATATATATGTATCTAGGTATACTGTATATTAATATGTATATATGTATCTAGGTATACTGTATATTAATGTGTATATATGTATCTAGGTATACTGTATATAAATGTGTATATATGTATCTAGGTATACTGTATATTAATATGTATATATGTATCTAGGTATACTGTATATTAATGTATATATATGTATCTAGGTATACTGTATATTAATATGTATATATGTATCTAGGTATACTGTATATTAATATGTATATATGTATCTAGGTATACTGTATATTAATGTATATATATGTATCTAGGTATACTGTATATAAATGTGTATACTGTATATTAATGTATTCATGTTTTGTTGCACTGTATATGTGTTGGATTTTAGTGGTTGGCAGCAGCGATGCGAAGGTCCATTGTAGTGTTTCCTATCCAGGGTGCCTCCAGCTGTTACAAAACTACAATTCCCAGCATGCCCGGACAGCCAACGGCTGTCCGGGCATGCTGGGAGTTGTAGTTTTACAGCATCTGGAAGTTCACAGTTTGGAAACTTAAAGTGTACCCATCAGATCCAACAAAAAACATCTTTTTTAATACATCACTCAGTACCTAATCCTGACCATGTACATCTAATTTTTATGTGTCTAGCGCCTTTATTTATTTTTTTATTGCACTTGTAATTTAGCTCACTAGTCTGAATTCCTCTCAAAGGGAGGGGGCGTGGCCTCACTGTACAGGTCTCCGCCCCCTCCCTCAGTATGCTGTCTGCTTACATCTCCCCTAGCATTAGCAAAACTACAACTCCCAGCTTGTCCTCACTGACAGTAGCGGGACACAAGCTGACAGTGGGAGGAGCCCTGTGCTCACAGCTGTCAATCAAGGAAGTGTGTCCATGACATAGGTGATGACTCATGGACACAGCAGGACTAGTATGTGTCCAAGCAGGAGGGCAGTTGTTTGACTGGATTTATCAGTATGAAATACTGACATATTTCTAAAGAAAGCAATTGCAAAACCTATTGGTTATACATAGCAAAAGTTTTTGTATCTGACAGTGCCCATTTAAGTCAGTGTTTCCAAACCAGGGTGCCTCCAGCTGTTGCACTGCTGTATCCATAGACCATAGAAATCTTACTGATAATATAAATCTGGTCTTGTACGGTTTGGCATAGTTGCGGTAACCATACTAAACACTTTGGGGGCATAGCAACCAATCAGATGGCTTCTTTCATTTTTGAAAAGGCCTGTGAAAAATGAAAGAAGCGATCTGATTGGTTGCTACGGGCAACTGGGCAACCTTTCCTCTGGACAGGTTTTGAAAAATCTCCCCTATTGTGTATACAATTCCATACAGTTTTTATAGGGTTCTAAGCTCATATGGTGTTAAAGGGGTACTCCAGTGGTGAAAAACGTATCCCCTATCCTTAGGCAACTTTTAATAAAGAAACACGATATTTAATAAGGGCTTCTCTATTGACTTTATTGGGGTCCACTGAGGTTCCATTGTGGCAGTGGTCTCCAAACTGTGGACCTCCAGCTGTTGCAAAACTACAACTCCCAGCATGCCCGGACAGTCGTTGGCTGTACGGGCATGCTGAGAGTTGTAGTTTTGCAACAGCTGCAGGTCCACAATTTGCAGACCACCTCACTATGGCATTTGTAATCTTCAGCACAAATGTGAACAGGGCCCAAAGTCACAATCTACTGTCTCCCCCTATATATATATATATATATTTCCTGCATATGGGAAGCTGAGGTCTGAAGGTTTTGAAGACATCAGTTGCCATGACGACTACTATTATTAACACTTAAAAAACAATATTGCCAGTCAGGGGTCCCTCCATTCTCCTGCAGTCAGGGGCCCCTCCAGTCTCCTGCAGTCAGGGGCCCCTCCAGTCTCCTGCAGTCAGGGGTCCCTCCGTTCTCCTGCAGTCTGGGGCCCCTCCATTCTCCTGCAGTCAGGGGCCCCTCCATTCTCCTGCAGTCAGGGGCCCCTCCATTCTCCTGCAGTCAGGGGCCCCTCCGTTCTCCTGCAGTCTGGGGCCCCTCCATTCTCCTGCAGTCAGGGGCCCCTCCATTCTCCTGCAGTCAGGGGCCCCTCCATTCTACTGCAGTCTGGGGACCCTCCATTCTCCTGCATTCTGGGGCCCCTCCATTCTCCTGCAGTCAGGGGCCCCTCCATTCTCCTGCAGTCAGGGGCCCCTCCATTCTCCTGCAGTCTGGGGCCCCTCCATTCTCCTGCAGTCAGGGGCCCCTCCATTCTCCTGCAGTCAGGGGCCCCTTCATTCTCCTGCAGTCTGGGGCCCCTCCATTCTCCCGCAGTCTGGGGCCCCTCCATTCTCCCGCAGTCTGCGGCCCCTCCATTCTCCCGCAGTGAGGGGCCCCTCCATTCTCCCGCAGTCAGGGGCCCCTCCATTCTCATGCATTCAGGGGCCCCTCCATTCTCCTGCATTCTGGGGCCCCTCCGTTCTCCTGCAGTCAGGGGCCCCTCCGTTCTCCTGCAGTCAGGGGCCCCTCCGTTCTCCTGCAGTCAGGGGCCCCTCCGTTCTCCTGCAGTCAGGGGCCCCTCCTTTCTCCTGCAGTCAGGGGCCCCTCCATTCTCCTGCAGTCAGGGGCCCCTCCAGTCTCCTGCAGTCAGGGGCCCCTCCATTCTCCTGCAGTCAGGGGCCCCTCCATTCTCCTGCAGTCAGGGGCCCCTCCATTCTCCTGCAGTCAGGGGCCCCTCCATTCTCCTGCAGTCTGGGGCCCCTCCATTCTCCTGCAGTCTGGGGCCCCTCCATTCTCCTGCAGTCAGGGGCCCCTCCATTCTCCTGCAGTCTGGGGCCCCTCCATTCTCCTGCAGTTAGGGGCCCCTCCATTCTCCTGCAGTCTGGGGCCCCTCCATTCTCCTGCACTCAGGGGCCCCTCCATTCTCCTGCAGTCTGGGGCCCCTCCATTCTCCTGCAGTCTGGGGCCCCTCCATTCTCCTGCAGTCTGGGGCCCCTCCATTCTCCTGCAGTCTGGGGTCCCTCCATTCTCCTGCAGTCTGGGGCCCCTCCATTCTCCTGCAGTTAGGGGCCCCTCCATTCTCCTGCAGTCAGGGGCCCCTCCATTCTCCTGCAGTCAGGGGCCCCTCCATTCTCCTGCAGTCAGGGGCCCCTCCAGTCTCCTGCAGTCAGGGGCCCCTCCATTCTCCTGCAGTCTGGGGCCCCTCCATTCTCCTGCAGTCTGGTGCCCCTCCATTCTCCTGCAGTCTGGGGTCCCTCCATTCTCCTGCAGTCTGGGGCCCCTCCATTCTCCTGCAGTCTGGGGTCCCTCCATTCTCCTGCAGTCTGGGGCCCCTCCATTCTCCTGCAGTCAGGGGCCCCTCCATTCTCCTGCAGTCAGGGGCCCCTCCATTCTCCTGCAGTCTGGGGCCCCTCCATTCTGCAGTCAGGGGCCCCTCCATTCTCCTGCAGTCAGGGGCCCCTCCATTCTCCTGCAGTCAGGGGCCCCTCCATTCTGCAGTCAGGGGCCCCTCCATTCTGCAGTCAGGGGCCCCTCCATTCTCCTGCAGTCAGGGGCCCCTCCATTCTCCTGCAGTCAGGGGCCCCTCCATTCTCCTGCAGTCTGGGGCCCCTCCATTCTCCTGTAGTCAGGGGCCCCTCCATTCTCCTGCAGTCAGGGGCCCCTCCATTCTCCTGCAGTCTGGGGCCCCTCCATTCTCCTGCAGTCAGGGGCCCCTCCATTCTGCAGTCAGGGGCCCCTCCATTCTCCTGCAGTCTGGGGCCCCTCCATTCTGCAGTCTGGGGCCCCTCCATACTCCTGCAGTCAGGGGCCCCTCCATTCTGCAGTCAGGGGCCCCTCCATTCTCCTGCAGTCAGGGGCCCCTCCATTCTGCAGTCAGGGGCCCCTCCATTCTCCTGCAGTCAGGGGCCCCTCCATTCTCCTGCAGTCTGGGGCCCCTCCATTCTCCTGCAGTCTGGGGCCCCTCCATTCTCCTGCAGTCAGGGGCCCCTCCATTCTCCTGCAGTCTGGGGCCCCTCCATTCTCCTGCAGTCAGGGGCCCCTCCATTCTCCTGCAGTCTGGGGCCCCTCCATTCTCCCGCAGTCTGGGGCCCCTCCATTCTCCCGCAGTCTGGGGCCCCTCCATTCTGCAGTCTGGGGCCCCTCCATTCTGCAGTCAGGGGCCCCTCCATTCTCCTGCAGTCTGGGGCCCCTCCATTCTCCCGCAGTCAGGGGCCCCTCCATTCTCCTGCAGTCAGGGGCCCCTCCATTCTCCTGCAGTCAGGGGCCCCTCCATTCTGCAGTCTGGGGCCCCTCCATTCTCCTGCAGTCAGGGGCCCCTCCATTCTCCTGCAGTCAGGGGTCCCTCCATTCTCCTGCAGTCAGGGGCCCCTCCATTCTGCAGTCTGGGGCCCCTCCATACTCCTGCAGTCAGGGGCCCCTCCATTCTGCAGTCAGGGGCCCCTCCATTCTGCAGTCTGGGGTCTTCTCTGTGTACGAGGCTCCTGGTTACTACACAACTGTTCCCCCCTCCCAGGTAAGTAAACACCATAGAGGAGGGGGCGGGGCCTGGGAGATTGATAGGCGGTTGCTATGGAGATAGAACACTGACCCAGATCGCGCAGGATACAATGTAACTTCTCAGCTTCCTGCAACTTGTATCCTCCACAATGACGGACTGGGAGCAGCTGCAGCCCCCCGGGGACCCCCCGAAGTATCAGCTCAACCTGGATATAAGGAAGAGGAACGTGTTTGTCACCCAACTGGAGGAGGGCAGGTATGATTAACCCCTTACTGTGTGAGGAGTCACGTGACCAGTCATATTATATATGTATATAGTGATATGGACCATGCTGGTATAACCGGGTATATACTGTATATAATATATATGCACAGCTGGTATAAGTTATATATCTCCTGTATATAGTGATATGGACCATGCTGGTATAACCTGGGTATATACTGTATATAATATATATGCACAGCTGGTATAAGTTATATATCTCCTGTATATAGTGATTTGGACCATGTATAACCTGGTATATACTGTATATAATATATATGTACAGCTGGTATAAGTTATATATCTCCTGTATATAGTGATATGGACCACGCTGGTATAACCTGGTATATACTGTATATAATATATATGTACAGCTGGTATAAGTTATATATCTCCTGTATATAGTGATATGGACCACGCTGGTATAACCTGGTATATACTGTATATAATATATATGTACAGCTGGTATAAGTTATATATCTCCTGTATATAGTGATATGAACCATGCTGGTATAACCTGGGTATATACTGTATATAATATATATGTACAGCTGGTATAAGTTATATATCTCCTGTATATAGTGATATGAACTATGCTGGTATAACCTGGTATATACTGTATATAATATATATGTACAGCTGGTATAAGTTATTTATCTCCTGTATATAGTGATATGGACCATGCTGGTATAACCGGGTATATACTGTATATAATATATATGCACAGCTGGTATAAGTTATATATCTCCTGTATATAGTGATATGGACCATGTATAACCTGGTATATACTGTATATAATATATATATGTACAGCTGGTATAAGTTATATATCTCCTGTATATAGTGATATGGACCATGCTGGTATAACCTGGTATATACTGTATATAATATATATGTACAGCTGGTATAAATTATATATCTCCTGTATATAGTGATATGGACCATGCTGGTATAACCTGGTATATACTGTATATAATTATATATGTACAGCTGGTATAAGTTATATATCTCCTGTATATAGTGATATGGACCATGCTGGTATAACCTGGGTATATACTGTATATAATATATATGTACAGCTGGTATAAGTTATATATCACCTGTATATAGTGATATGGACCATACTGGTATAACCTGGTATATACTGTATATAATATATATGTACAGCTGGTATAAGTTATATATCACCTGTATATAGTGATATGGACCATACTGGTATAACCTGGTATATACTGTATATAATATATATGTACAGCTGGTATAAATTATATATCTCCTGTATATAGTGATATGGACCATGCTGGTATAACCTGGTATATACTGTATATAATTATATATGTACAGCTGGTATAAGTTATATATCTCCTGTATATAGTGATATGGACCATGCTGTATAACCTGGGTATATACTGTATATAATATATATGTACAGCTGGTATAAGTTATATATCACCTGTATATAGTGATATGGACCATACTGGTATAACCTGGTATATACTGTATATAATATATATGTACAGCTGGTATAAGTTATATATCACCTGTATATAGTGATATGGACCATACTGGTATAACCTGGGTATATACTGTATATAATATATATGTACAGCTGGTATAAGTTATATATCACCTGTATATAGTGATATGGACCATACTGGTATAACCTGGGTATATACTGTATATAATATATATGTACAGCTGGTATAAGTTATATATCACCTGTATATAGTGATATGGACCATACTGGTATAACCTGGGTATATACTGTATATAATATATATGTACAGCTGGTATAAGTTATATATATCCTGTATATAGTGATATGGACCATGCTGGTATAACCGGGGTATATACTGTATATAATATATATGTACAGCTGGTATAAGTTATATATCTCCTGTATATAGTGATATGGACCATGCTGGTATAACCTGGGTATATACTGTATATAATATATATCTACAGCTGGTATAAGTTATATATATCCTGTATATAGTGATATGGACCATGCTGGTATAACCTGGGTATATACTTTATACTGTATATAATTATATATGTACAGCTGGTATAAGTTATATATATCTCCTGTATATAGTGATATGGACCATGCTGGTATAACCTGGTATATACTGTATATAATATATATGTACAGCTGGTATAAGTTATATATCTCCTGTATATAGTGATATGGACCATTCTGGTATAACCTGGGTATATACTGTATATAATATATATGTACAGCTGGTATAAGTTATATATCTCCTGTATATAGTGATATGGACCATGCTGGTATAACCTGGGTATATACTGTATATAATATATATATGTACAGCTGGTATAAGTTATATATATCCTGTATATAGTGATATGGACCATGCTGGTATAACCTGGTATATACTGTATATAATATATATGTACAGCTGGTATAAGTTATATATACTGTATATAATATATATGTACAGCTGGTATAAGTTATATATCTCCTGTATATAGTGATATGGACCATGCTGGTATAACCTGGTATATACTGTATATAATATATATATGTACAGCTGGTATAAGTTATATATCTCCTGTATATAGTGATATGGACCATGCTGGTATAACCTGGTATATACTGTATATAATTATATATGTACAGCTGGTATAAGTTATATATCTCCTGTATATAGTGATATGGACCATGCTGGTATAACCTGGGTATATACTGTATATAATATATATGTACAGCTGGTATAAGTTATATATCTCCTGTATATAGTGATATTGACCATGCTGGTATAACCTGGTATATACTGTATATAATATATATGTACAGCTGATATAAGTTATATATCTCCTGTATATAGTGATATGGACCATGCTGGTATAACCTGGGTATATACTGTATATAATATATATGTACAGCTGGTATAAGTTATATATCTCCTGTATATAGTGATATGGACCATGCTGGTATAACCTGGTATATACTGTATATAATATATATGTACAGCTGGTATAAGTTATATATCTCCTGTATATAGTAATATGGACCATGCTGCTATAGCCTGGTATATACTGTATATAATTATATATGTACAGCTGGTATAAGTTATATATCTCCTGTATATAGTGATATGGACCATGTATAACCTGGTATATACTGTATAGAATTATATATGTACAGCTGGTATAAGTTATAAATCTCCTGTATATAGTGATATGGACCATGCTGGTATAACCTGGTATATACTGTATATAATATATATGTACAGCTGGTATAAGTTATATATCTCCTGTATATAGTGATATGGACCATGCTGGTATAACCTGGTATATACTGTATATACTATATATATGTACAGCTGGTATAAGTTATATATCTCCTGTATATAGTGATATGGACCATGCTGGTATAACCTGGTATATACTGTATATAATATATATGTACAGCTGGTATAAGTTATATATCTCTTGTATATAGTGATATGGACCATGCTGGTATAACCTGGTATATACTGTATATACTATATATATGTACAGCTGGTATAAGTTATATATCTCCTGTATATAGTGATATGGACCATGCTGGTATAACCTGGTATATACTGTATATACTATATATATGTACAGCTGGTATAAGTTATATATCTGTGCGGTTGTCTGGGTTGGAGATGGTTCGGGAGGAGTTTGCTCTTTGCCATAAATAACTCTGAGTTGTTTTCATGGGCTCGGTTGGCATTGTGCCCTGTCAGTGTGAAGAATAGAAACCAGTAATGCCCCAGTGTGAGATCTCGGGGGGCAGTAAATCCTCTTTGCTATAAAGCTGTAACTTTGTTTTCCAGGGATGAGGAGGAAGAAGATGTCACTCAGATCCCAGTCATAAAGGAGGTGAGGCCGGCGAAGTGTCCATGTATCTGCATTTAAGGGCCGGTGTGGTTTGGGGAAGACCATCTCCCCTAGACACGCTGATAATCTCTCCCCCTAGACACGCTGATAATGTCTCCCCCTAGACACGCTGATTATGTCTCCCCCTAGACACGCTGATGATGTCTGCCCCTAGACACGCTGATAATATCTGTCCCTAGACACGCTGATAATATCTGTCCCTAGACACGCTGATAATGTCTCCCCCTAGACACGCTGGTGATGTCTCCCCCTAGACACGCTGATAATGTCTCCCCCTAGACACGCTGGTGATGTCTGTCCCTAGACACGCTGATGATGTGTCCCCCTAGACACGCTGGTGATGTCTCCCCCTAGACACGCTGGTGATGTCTCCCCCTAGACACGCTGATGATGTCTCCCCCTAGACACGCTGATGATGTCTCCCCCTAGACACGCTGGTGATGTCTCCCCCTAGACACGCTGGTGATGTCTCCCCCTAGACACGCTGATGATGTCTCCCCCTAGACACGCTGATAATGTCTGCCCCTAGACACACTGATAATGTCTCCCCCTAGACACGCTGATAATGTCTCCCCCTAGACACGCTGATGATGTCTCCCCCTAGACACGCTGATGATGTCTCCCCCTAGACACGCTGATAATGTCTGCCCCTAGACACACTGATAATGTCTCCCCCTGGACACGCTGATAATGTCTCCCCCTAGACACGCTGATGATGTCTCCCCCTAGACACGCTGATGATGTCTCCCCCTAGACACGCTGATGATGTCTCCCCCTAGACACGCTGATAATGTCTGCCCCTAGACACACTGATAATGTCTCCCCCTAGACACGCTGATGATGTCTCCCCCTAGACACGCTGATGATGTCTCCCCCTAGACACGCTGATGATGTCTCCCCCTAGACACGCTGATGATGTCTCCCCCTAGACACGCTGATGATGTCTCCCCCTAGACACGCCGATAATGTCTCCCCCTAGACACGCCGATGATGTCTCCCCCTAGACACGCCGATAATGTCTGCCCCTAGACACGCTGATAATGTCTCCCCCTAGACACGCTGATAATGTGTCCCCCTAGACACGCTGATAATGTCTCCCCCTAGACACGCTGATGATGTCTGCCCCTAGACACGCTGATGTTGTCTCCCCCTAGACACGCTGATGATGTCTCCCCCTAGACACGCTGATAATGTCTCCCCCTAGACACGCTGATGATGTCTCCCCCTAGACACGCTGATGATGTCTCCCCCTAGACACGCTGATGATGTGTCCCCCTAGACACGCTGATGATGTGTCCCCCTAGACACGCTGATGATGTCTCCCCCTAGACACGCTGATAATGTCTCCCCCTAGACACGCTGATAATGTCTCCCCCTAGACACGCTGATAATGTCTCCCCTAGACACGCTGATAATGTCTCCCCCTAGACACGCTGATGATGTCTCCCCCTAGACACGCTGATGATGTCTCCCCCTAGACACGCTGGTGATGTCTCCCCCTAGACACGCTGATGATGTCTCCCCCTAGACACGCTGATGATGTCTCCCCCTAGACACGCTGGTGATGTCTCCCCCTAGACACGCTGATGTTGTCTCCCCCTAGACACGCTGATGATGTCTCCCCCTAGACACGCTGATGATGTCTCCCCCCTAGACACGCTGATGATGTCTCCCCCTAGACACGCTGATGATGTGTCCCCCTAGACACGCTGATGATGCCTCCCCCTAGACACGCTGATGATGTCTCCCCCTAGACACGCTGATAATGTCTCCCCCTAGACACACTGGTGATGTCTCCCCCTAGACACGCTGATGATGTCTCCCCCTAGACACGCTGATAATGTCTGCCCCTAGACACGATGATGTCTCCCCCTAGACACGCTGATGATGTCTCCCCCTAGACACGCTGATGATGTCTCCCCCTAGACACGCTGATGATGTGTCCCCCTTGACACGCTGATGATGTCTCCCCCTAGACACGCTGATGATGTCTCCCCCTAGACACGCTGATGATGTCTCCCCCTAGACACGCTGATTCTGTCTCCCCCTAGACACGCTGATTCTGTCTCCCCCTAGACACGCTGATGATGTCTCCCCCTAGACACGCTGATGATGTCTCCCCCTAGACACGCTGATAATGTCTGCCCCTAGACACGCTGATAATGTCTGCCCCTAGACACGCTGATGATGTCTCCCCCTAGACACGCTGATAATGTCTGCCCCTAGACACGCTGATGTCTCCCCCTAGACACGCTGATGATGTCTCCCCCTAGACACGCTGATGATGTCTCCCCCTAGACACGCTGATAATGTCTCCCCCTAGACACGCTGATAATGTCTGCCCCTAGACATGCTGATAATGTCTGCCCCTAGACATGCTGATAATGTCTGCCCCTAGACACGCTGATGATGTCTCCCCCTAGACACGCTGATGATGTCTCCCCCTAGACACGCTGATGATGTCTCCCCCTAGACACGCTGATGATGTCTGCCCCTAGACACGCTGATGATGTCTCCCCCTAGACACGCTGATGATATCTCTCCCTTGACACACTGATGATGTGTCCCTCTAGACACGCTGATGATGTCTCCCCCTAGACACGCTGATGATGTCTCCCCCTAGACACGCTGATGATGTGTCTCCCTTGACACGCTGATGATGTCTCCCCCTAGACACGCTGATAATGTGAACACAGCTTAAAGATTTCAAATATAGCGCAGAGTCTCTGCTTCATCTTCAGGCGGCCGGTAAGATATTGGACACCAGTAAGAACACTTTACAGAAGACATTGGTGCTGAAGAAGGAGGTGGAGTATGACCGCGTCAGCCAGGAGCTGGTTCTCAAGCGGGAGGAGTATGGGGAACGCATGCACCTGCTGGAGGAGCGGAAGGAGGAGCATGCGCTGAGACAGAAGGAGGTGAGAAGGACGGAGGAGGAGACCCCCATGTATTCCCTCCAGATACTGATACATTGTCTCCATTGTCCCCAGTACTCGGAGAAAGCTGAGAAGTTTGAGTGGTTCCTGAAGGACAGTGAAGCCAAGAGAAGACGGGCGATCGCAAAATTCCAGACGGAGTCGCGACAAAACGAGCTCCGGCAGATGGAGATTGTGGAGCTGGCCGCACAGCTGGAGGACAAGAGGAGGAGGTAAAGGGCTACAATGGGGTCTGCTCCATGCCCTTGGACCGTTGACCTGCATCCCCCTATGTTAACTAGAGTCCATGGGACTTGTCTGGTCGCAGCCATTCTCACCATTTTTGTAGCTTTGGTATCCTCTTCCGATAGGAGTTGTAGTACTGCACCTGCTCCATGGTGGAGACAATGACAAAATCATTAAAAACTTTGCTGACTCTTTCCAACATTTCCATTCACAGACAGATTAAGCTGCATGAGAAGGTCAAGACGCATAAGGTCTACGAGGATTTCCTGCTGAAAATGGTGGAGAAGGTTCCGGATAGTAAGTAAATGGGGTCTTCTGTACTGGGAACCATATTGGACTGGTTGGATCTCTGGAGGCTGATTCTGCAATATATAGTGACCTTAGAGTAGATGTACCCAATGTATCCAAGAGTGACCCTCTACAATGTACATCATCCAATCTATCCAAGAGTGACCCCCTACAATGTACATCACCCAATGTATCCGAGTCACCCCCACCCAATGTATCCAAGAGTGTCCCCTACAATGTACATCATCCAATGTATCCAAGAGTGACCCCCTACAATGTACATCACCCAATGTATCCGAGTCACCCCCACCCAATGTATCCAAGAGTGTCCCCTACAATGTACATCACCCAATGTATCCAAGAGTGACCCCCTACAATGTACATCACCCAATGTATCCAAGAGTCACCCCCACCCAATGTATCCAAGAGTGTCCCCTACAATGTACATCACCCAATGTGTCCAAGAGTGACCCCCTACAATGTACATCACCCAATGTATCCAAGAGTGACCCCAACAATGTACATCACCCAATGTATCCAAGAGTGACCCCCCACAATGTACATCACCCAATGTATCCAAGAGTGACCCCCTATAATGTACATCACCCAATGTATCCAAGAGTGACCCCAACAATGTATATCACCCAATGTATCCAAGAGTCACCCCCACCCAATGTATCCAAGAGTGACCTCCTACAATGTACATCATCCAATCTATCCAAGAGTGACCCCCTATAATGTACATCACCCATTGTATCCAAGAGTGACCCCAACAATGTACATCACCCAATGTATCCAAGAGTGACGCCAACAATGTACATCACCCAATGTATCCAAGAGTGACCCCCTACAATAGACATCACCCAATGTATCCAAGAGTGACCCCCACAAAATGTATCCAAGAGTGTCCCCCTACAATGTACATCACCCAATGTAACCAAGAGTGACCCCTATAATGTACATCACCCAATGTATCCAAGAGTGACCCCTATAATGTACATCACCCAATGTATCCAAGAGTGACCCCCTATAATGTACATCACCCAATGTATCCAAGAGTGACCCCCTATAATGTACATCACCCAATGTATCCAAGAGTGACCCCCTATAATGTACATCACCCAATGTATCCAAGAGTGACCCCAACAATGTATATCACCCAATGTATCCAAGAGTCACCCCCACCCAATGTATCCAAGAGTGACCTCCTACAATGTACATCATCCAATCTATCCAAGAGTGACCCCCTATAATGTACATCACCCATTGTATCCAAGAGTGACCCCAACAATGTACATCACCCAATGTATCCAAGAGTGACGCCAACAATGTACATCACCCAATGTATCCAAGAGTGACCCCCTACAATAGACATCACCCAATGTATCCAAGAGTGACCCCCACCCAATGTATCCAAGAGTGTCCCCCTACAATGTACATCACCCAATGTAACCAAGAGTGACCCCTATAATGTACATCACCCAATGTATCCAAGAGTGACCCCCCACAATGTACATCACCCAAGGGATACACTTTTGTACATGGCTTATCCTACATATACCAGTTTAGTGCAAAACAAACATATAGTGATTTGTCAAGTGTATATACTGTAGACCCAATATATACCAACCATTAAGGGTTCTACCCACGATATACACCGACTATATATATATACTGTATGCATATTCTAGTGTAATCCAAGCTGCTTCTCTTACTGTTCGTAGATTATTTAGAATACGGTGTGGATTCCCCGGTAAAGGCCATTATCAGACGTCACGAGACCCTCTCTCTGACCAATGAGAATTTGGTGAATAACCTGACGGATCTGGCAGATGAACAGGAGAGATCACAGATCAGACTGGAGGCGCTAAAGAGGCAATACGACACCAGGAAGCTGGTAAATAATACAGGATATAACTCAGGATCAGTACAGGATAAGTAATGTAATGTATGTACACAGTGACCTCACCAGCAGAATAGTGAGTACAGCTCTGGAGTATAATACAGGATATAACTCAGGATCAGTACAGGATAAGTAATGTAATGTATGTACACAGTGACCTCACCAGCAGAATAGTGAGTACAGCTCTGGAGTATAATACAGGATATAACTCAGGATCAGTACAGGATAAGTAATGTAATATATGTACACAGTGACCTCACCAGCAGAATAGTGAGTACAGCTCTGGGGTATAATACAGGATAAGTAATGTAATGTATGTACACAGTGATCTCACCAGCAGAATAGTGAGTACAGCTCTGGGGTATAATACAGGATATAACTCAGGATCAGTACAGGATAAGTAATGTAATGTATGTACACAGTGACCTCACCAGCAGAATAGTGAGTACAGCTCTGGGGTATAATACAGGATATAACTCAGGATCAGTACAGGATAAGTAATGTAATGTATGTACACAGTGACCTCACCAGCAGAATAGTGAGTACAGCTCTGGGGTATAATACAGGATATAACTCAGGATCAGTACAGGATAAGTAATGTAATGTATGTACACAGTGACCTCACCAGCAGAATAGTGAGTGCAGCTCTGGAATTTAATACAGGATATAACTCAGGATCAGTACAGGATAAGTAATGTAATGTATGTACACAGTGACCCCACCAGCAGAATAGTGAGTACAGTTCTAGAGTATAATACAGGATATAACTCAGGATCAGTACAGGATAAGTAATGTAATGTATGTACACAGTGACCTCACCAGCAGAATAGTGAGTACAGCTCTGGAGTACAGGATATAACTCAGAATCAGTACAGGATAAGTAATGTAATATATGTACACAGTGACCTCACCAGCAGAATAGTGAATACAGCTCTGGGGTATAATACAGGATATTGTTACGCCGAGCGCTCCGGGTCCCCGCTCCTCCCCGGAGCGCTCGCTACACTCTCCCCACTGCAGCGCTCCGGTCAGATCCACTGACCCGGGGCGCTGCGATTCCGCTTCCAGCCGGGATGCGATTCGCGATGCGGGTAGCGCCCGCTCGCGATGCGCACCCCGGCTCCCGTACCTGACTCGCTCTCCCTCGGTCCTGTCCCGGCGCGCGCGGCCCCGCTCCCTAGGGCGCGCGCGCGCCGGGTCTTTGCGATTTAAAGGGCCACTGCGCCGCTGATTGGCGCAGTGATTCCAATTAGTGTGTTCACCTGTGCACTTCCCTATATCACCTCACTTCCCCTGCACTCCCTTGCCGGATCTTGTTGCCATCGTGCCAGTGAAAGCGTTTCCTTGTGTGTTCCTAGCCTGTGTTCCAGACCTCCTGCCGTTGCCCCTGACTACGATCCTTGCTGCCTGCCCCGACCTTCTGCTACGTCCGACCTTGCTTCTGTCTACTCCCTTGTACCGCGCCTATCTTCAGCCGTCAGAGAGGTTGAGCCGTTGCTAGTGGATACGACCTGGTCACTACCGCCGCAGCAAGTCCATCCCGCTTTGCGGCGGGCTCTGGTGAAAACCAGTAGTGACTTAGAACCTATCCACTAGCACGGTCCACGCCAATCCCTCTCTGGCACAGAGGATCCACTACCTGCCGGCCGGCATCGTGACAGTAGATCCGGCCATGGATCCCGCTGAAGTTCCTCTGCCAGTTGTCGCTGACCTCACCACGGTGGTCGCCCAGCAGTCACAACAGATAGCGCAACAAGGCCACCAGCTGTCTCAACTGACCGTTATGCTACAGCAGTTACTACCACAGCTTCAGCAGTCATCTCCTCCGCCAGCTCCTGCACCTCCTCCGCAGCGAGTGGCCGCTCCTGGTCTACGCCTATCCTTACCGGATAAATTTGATGGGGACTCTAAGTTTTGCCGTGGCTTTCTTTCCCAATGTTCCCTGCACCTGGAGATGATGTCGGACCAGTTTCCCACTGAAAGGTCTAAGGTGGCTTTCGTAGTCAGCCTTCTGTCTGGAAAAGCCCTGTCTTGGGCCACACCGCTCTGGGACCGCAATGACCCCGTCACTGCCTCTGTACACTCCTTCTTCTCGGAAATCCGAAGTGTCTTTGAGGAACCTGCCCGAGCCTCTTCTGCTGAGACTGCCCTGTTGAACCTGGTCCAGGGTAATTCTTCCGTTGGCGAGTATGCCGTACAATTCCGTACTCTTGCTTCAGAATTATCCTGGAATAATGAGGCCCTCTGCGCGACCTTTAAAAAAGGCCTATCCAGCAACATTAAAGATGTTCTGGCCGCACGAGAAATCCCTGCTAATCTACATGAACTCATTCACCTAGCCACTCGCATTGACATGCGTTTTTCCGAAAGGCGTCAGGAGCTCCGCCAAGATATGGACTCTGTTCGCACGAGGCGTTTCTTCTCCTCGGCTCCTCTCTCCTCTGGTCCCCTGCAATCCGTTCCTGTGCCTCCCGCCGTGGAGGCTATGCAGGTCGACCGGTCTCGCCTGACACCTCAAGAGAGGACACGACGCCGCATGGAGAATCTCTGCCTGTACTGTGCTAGTACCGAACACTTCCTGAAGGATTGTCCTATCCGTACTCCCCGCCTGGAAAGACGTACGCTGACTCCGCACAAAGGTGAGACAGTCCTTGATGTCTACTCTGCTTCTCCACGTCTTACTGTGCCTGTGCGGATGTCTGCCTCTGCCTTCTCCTTCTCTACTATGGCCTTCTTGGACTCTGGATCTGCAGGAAATTTTATTTTGGCCTCTCTCGTCAACAGGTTCAACATCCCAGTGACCAGTCTCGCCAGACCCCTTTACATCAATTGTGTAAACAATGAAAGATTGGACTGTACCATACGTTTCCGCACGGAGCCCCTTCTAATGAGCATCGGATCTCATCACGAGAGGATTGAACTTTTGGTCCTCCCCAATTGCACTTCTGAAATTCTCCTTGGACTTCCCTGGCTTCAACTTCATTCCCCAACCCTGGATTGGTCCACTGGGGAGATCAAGAGTTGGGGGCCCTCTTGTTCCAAGGACTGTCTAAAACCGGTTCCCAGTAACCCTTGCCGTGACTCTGTGGTTCCTCCAGTAACCGGTCTCCCTAAGGCCTATATGGACTTTGCGGATGTTTTCTGCAAAAAACAAGCTGAGACTCTACCTCCTCACAGGCCTTATGATTGTCCTATCGACCTCCTCCCGGGCACTACTCCACCCCGGGGCAGAATTTATCCTCTGTCCGCCCCAGAGACTCTTGCCATGTCTGAATACGTCCAGGAAAATTTAAAAAAGGGCTTTATCCGTAAATCCTCCTCTCCTGCCGGAGCCGGATTTTTCTTTGTGTCCAAAAAAGATGGCTCCCTACGTCCTTGCATTGACTACCGCGGTCTTAATAAAATCACGGTTAAGAACCGCTACCCCCTACCCCTCATCTCTGAACTCTTTGATCGCCTCCAAGGTGCCCACATCTTTACCAAACTGGACTTAAGAGGTGCTTATAATCTCATCCGCATAAGAGAGGGGGATGAATGGAAAACGGCATTTAACACTAGAGATGGACACTTTGAGTATCTGGTCATGCCCTTTGGCCTGTGCAACGCCCCTGCCGTCTTCCAAGACTTTGTTAATGAAATTTTTCGTGATCTTTTATACTCCTGTGTTGTTGTATATCTGGACGATATCCTAATTTTTTCTGCCAATCTAGAAGAACACCGCCAGCATGTCCGTATGGTTCTTCAGAGACTTCGTGACAATCAACTCTATGCCAAAATTGAGAAATGTCTGTTTGAATGCCAATCTCTTCCTTTTCTAGGATACTTGGTCTCTGGCCAGGGACTACAAATGGATCCAGACAAACTCTCTGCCGTCTTAGATTGGCCACGCCCCTCCGGACTCCGTGCTATCCAACGCTTTTTGGGGTTCGCCAATTATTACAGGCAATTTATTCCACATTTTTCTACCGTTGTGGCTCCTATCGTGGCTTTAACCAAAAAAAATGCCGATCCCAAGTCTTGGCCTCCTCAAGCGGAAAACTCCTTTAAACGACTCAAGTCTGCCTTTTCTTCGGCTCCCGTGCTCTCCAGACCTGACCCTTCTAAACCCTTCCTATTGGAGGTTGATGCCTCCTCAGTGGGAGCTGGAGCTGTTCTTCTACAAAAAAATTCTTCCGGGCATGCTGTCACTTGTGGTTTTTTTTCTAGGACCTTCTCTCCGGCGGAGAGGAACTACTCCATCGGGGATCGAGAGCTTCTAGCCATCAAATTAGCACTTGAGGAATGGAGGCATCTGCTGGAGGGATCAAGATTTCCAGTTATTATTTACACCGATCACAAGAACCTCTCCTACCTCCAGTCTGCCCAACGGCTGAATCCTCGCCAGGCCAGGTGGTCTCTGTTCTTTGCCCGATTTAATTTTGAAATTCACTTTCGGCCTGCCGATAAGAACATTAGGGCCGATGCTCTCTCTCGTTCCTCGGATGCCTCAGAAGTTGAACTCTCTCCGCAACACATCATTCCTCCTGACTGCCTGATCTCCACTTCTCCAGCCTCCATCAGGCAAACTCCTCCAGGGAAGACCTTTGTTTCTCCACGCCAACGCCTCGGAATCCTCAAATGGGGTCACTCCTCCCATCTCGCAGGTCATGTGGGCATCAAGAAATCTGTGCAACTCATCTCCCGCTTCTATTGGTGGCCGACTCTGGAGACGGATGTTGTGGACTTTGTGCGAGCCTGCACTATCTGTGCCCGGGATAAGACTCCTCGCCAGAAGCCCGCTGGTCTTCTTCATCCTCTGCCTGTCCCCGAACAGCCTTGGTCTCTGATTGGTATGGATTTTATTACTGATTTACCCTCTTCCCGTGGCAACACTGTTATTTGGGTGGTCGTTGATCGATTCTCCAAAATGGCACATTTCATCCCTCTTCCTGGTCTTCCTTCAGTGCCTCAGTTGGCTAAACAATTTTTTGTACACATTTTTCGTCTTCACGGGTTGCCTACGCAGATCGTCTCGGATAGAGGCGTCCAATTCGTGTCTAAATTCTGGAGGGCTCTCTGTAAACAACTCAAGATTAAATTAAATTTTTCTTCTGCATATCATCCCCAATCCAATGGACAAGTAGAAAGAATTAACCAGGTCTTGGGTGATTATTTACGACATTTTGTTTCCTCCCGCCAGGATGACTGGGCAGATCTCCTTCCATGGGCCGAATTCTCGTATAACTTCAGAGTCTCTGAATCTTCCTCCAAATCCCCATTTTTCGTGGTGTACGGCCGTCACCCTCTTCCCCCCCTCCCTACCCCCTTGCCCTCTGGTCTGCCCGCTGTGGATGAAATTTCTCGTGACCTTTCCATCATATGGAGAGAGACCCAAAATTCTCTCTTACAGGCTTCATCACGCATGAAGAAGTTCGCGGATAAGAAAAGAAGAGCTCCTCCCATTTTTTCCCCTGGAGACAAGGTATGGCTCTCCGCTAAATATGTCCGCTTCCGTGTCCCTAGCTACAAATTGGGACCACGCTATCTTGGTCCTTTCAAAATTTTGTGTCAGATTAATCCTGTCTCTTACAAACTTCTTCTTCCTCCTTCTCTTCGTATTCCTAATGCCTTTCACGTTTCTCTTCTTAAACCACTCATCATCAACCGTTTCTCTCCCAAATCTGTTCCTCCCACTCCTGTTTCCGGCTCCTCGGACATCTTCTCCGTCAAAGAGATCCTAGCATCTAAAAAGGTCAGAGGGAAAACCTTTTTTTTAGTGGATTGGGAGGGTTGTGGTCCAGAAGAGAGATCCTGGGAACCTGAGGACAACATCCTAGACAAAAGTCTGCTCCTCAGGTTCTCAGGCTCTAAGAAGAGGGGGAGACCCAAGGGGGGGGGTACTGTTACGCCGAGCGCTCCGGGTCCCCGCTCCTCCCCGGAGCGCTCGCTACACTCTCCCCACTGCAGCGCTCCGGTCAGATCCACTGACCCGGGGCGCTGCGATTCCGCTTCCAGCCGGGATGCGATTCGCGATGCGGGTAGCGCCCGCTCGCGATGCGCACCCCGGCTCCCGTACCTGACTCGCTCTCCCTCGGTCCTGTCCCGGCGCGCGCGGCCCCGCTCCCTAGGGCGCGCGCGCCGGGTCTTTGCGATTTAAAGGGCCACTGCGCCGCTGATTGGCGCAGTGATTCCAATTAGTGTGTTCACCTGTGCACTTCCCTATATCACCTCACTTCCCCTGCACTCCCTCGCCGGATCTTGTTGCCATTGTGCCAGTGAAAGCGTTTCCTTGTGTGTTCCTAGCCTGTGTTCCAGACCTCCTGCCGTTGCCCCTGACTACGATCCTTGCTGCCTGCCCCGACCTTCTGCTACGTCCGACCTTGCTTCTGTCTACTCCCTTGTACCGCGCCTATCTTCAGCCGTCAGAGAGGTTGAGCCGTTGCTAGTGGATACGACCTGGTCACTACCGCCGCAGCAAGACCATCCCGCTTTGCGGCGGGCTCTGGTGAAAACCAGTAGTGACTTAGAACCGATCCACTAGCACGGTCCACGCCAATCCCTCTCTGGCACAGAGGATCCACTACCTGCCAGCCGGCATCGTGACAGATATAACTCAGGATCAGTACAGGATAAGTAATGTAATGTATGTACACAGTGACCCCACCAGCAGAATAGTGAGTACAGCTCTGGAGTATAATACAGGATATAATTCAGGATCAGTACAGGATAAGTAATGTAATGTATGTACACAGTGATCTCACCAGCAGAATAGTGAGTGCAGCTCTGGAGTATTATACAGGATATAACTCAGGATCAGTACAGGATAAGTAATGTAATGTATATACACAGTGACCCCACCAGCAGAATAGTGAGTACAGCTCTGGAGTATTATACAGGATATAACTCAGGATCAGTACAGGATAAGTAATGTAATGTATGTACACAGTGACCTCACCAGCAGAATAGTGAGTACAGCTCTGGAGTACAATACAGGATATAACTCAGGATCAGTACAGGATAAGTAATGTAATGTATGTACACAGTGACCTCACCAGCAGAATAGTGAGTACAGCTCTGGGGTATAATACAGGATATAACTCAGGATCAGTACGGGATAAGTAATGTAACGTATGTACACAGTGACCTCACCAGCAGAATAGTGAGTACAGCTCTGGAATATAATACAGGATATAACTCAGGATCAGTACAGGATAAGTTATGTAATGTATGTACACAGTGATCTCACCAGCAGAATAGTGAGTACAGCTCTGGGGTATAATACAGGATATAACTCAGGATCAGTACAGGATAAGTAATGTAATGTATGTACACAGTGACCTCACCAGCAGAATAGTGAGTACAGCTCTGCAGTATAATACAGGATATAACTCAGGATCAGTACAGGATAAGTAATGTAATGTATATACACAGTGACCTCACCAGCAGAATAGTGAGTACAGCTCTGGGGTATAATACAGGATATAACTCAGGATCAGTACGGGATAAGTAATGTAACGTATGTACACAGTGACCTCACCAGCAGAATAGTGAGTACAGCTCTGGAATATAATACAGGATATAACTCAGGATCAGTACAGGATAAGTAATGTAATGTATGTACACAGTGACCTCACCAGCAGAATAGTGAGTACAGCTCTGGAATATAATACAGGATATAACTCAGGATCAGTACAGGATAAGTAATGTAATGTATGTACACAGTGACCTCACCAGCAGAATAGTGAGTGTAGCTCTGGAGTATATTACAGGATATAACTCAGGATCAGTACAGGGGACACATATTCTATATAATGGGGTTTCTCATTTAATAGAGACGTCAGGAATTAGACTGTAAGCTCCGCAGCCAAGCACCTGCTGTGACAGAATAGATGTTGTTGGTTTCGTGTTGCGCTCTCTTTCTGCCAGGAGTATTGAGCAATCTTGTGTTTTATACGATCGCGGCCATAATGAGAGGATTATAAGCCGCTCGCTCACACTCAGCCGCTCGCTCTACAATAGACGATTGTGAACTAAAATAACCGATTTATGAAACATAGTAACAAAGTAAACAATATAAATGTCGGGAATAACCTGCGACGCAGACCTGATACGACAAAATTACGCAAAACGAGCTGTCCGGTAAATGCTTTGAATTGGCGCCCCCTGCGATAGCAGGGGGCGCCGATTCGAAGCATTTACTAGACAGGGTTAGTGTTATGGTTGAATTATTAATTATAAATACAACTCCAGTTATATTGATTACTATTACTTAGATACACCAGGGTGTATCCAACCTAACATTGTTTGCTTAGTGCTGAGAGCCTGTGATACAGTCCTATATACAGTCCTATATACAGTCCTATATTCAGTCCTATATACCATCCTATCACACCTCCATCCTTAGAGCCACTTCTCTACTATGTTCTCTCCATTGTGTATCTAAGCCTGTGTCAGATCCACTTCCTGAAAAAGGGTATCGCACATAGAAATTCCTTTATTATAGTGATCTAGTCTCGTTTTTACGTCGTATGAATATCCTTGTGCACAGATAGGTTTCTCAATTCTATGTCTAGATACATGTTGGATACACTTTCTAGTAGAGCGTATCCGACTTTGAAGAACATCCTTATCAATGGAGGACTGTGATACACATTCCTTATGCGTATGTATTCTCTGTCTCATACAGCCATTCGTATAGACCCTCTACTCAATAACAAATCCTCAGTTGTGTATCTAAGTATGTGTTAGATGCACCTTCTGGAAGGGTGTATCCAACATTGTAGCACTCCCTTATTATTGGGGAGTTGTGATATACAGTCCTGGCTTTACCCCTGACCCCCATTCTTATGCACATAGAGTCTCACCTCTGTTACATGTCCTCAGTTGTGTATCTAAGTATATGTTAGATACACTTCCTAGAAGGAAGTATCCAATGCATGTAACATTTTAGAACGTCCTTGTCTTGCCCCCAGCAGTTGTGTTACTTGATGATAATGTGTGGGTTTATTATGCTTTGTATTCAGTGTATTATTATGTGTTCATATTGGAACAGCTCCATCTAGTGGCCATTTGCCTACACTGTAGATCTACACACTAGAAGTTTTTTTTTTGAGCCGTTTCAGCTTCCATATTCTTTAGCCTATGAACTCTGATGACATCATCACCTCAGTCCATAGCGGCCATTTTTGTCATTTTACAGCCAGTGCTCCAAGTTGGACATTGATCCTGTGTCAATGATTTGCCGGGAAGGTTTAGCTGCCTGTCAATTAATGTACCATAAGGAGGACAAAACGGTCCTTATTATTGGGTACCTGAGGGGGTTTAAATATATATTTCTCATGTTTATGTTACAATCACTGGTGCACATGCAGTCTGTAGTCTGTATCTAAGTCTGTGTTAGATACACTCCCCAGAAGGGTGTATCCAACATGCTAG
>NC_079199.1:6645054-6752554 GCF_029499605.1 Hyla sarda
ATAGTGACCACTATCCCCCCATATACTGTATATAGTGACCACTATCCCCCCATATACTGTATATAGTGACCACTATCCCCCCATATACTGTATATAGTGACCACTATCCCCCCATATACTGTATATAGTGACCACTATCCCCCCCATATACTGTATATAGTGACCACTATCCCCCCCATATACTGTATATAGTGACCACTACCCCCCCCTCCATATACTGTATATAGTGACCACTACCCCCCCTCCATATACTGTATATAGTGACCACTACCCCCCCCTCCATATACTGTATATAGTGACCACTACCCCCCCCTCCATATACTGTATATAGTGACCACTACCCCCCTCCATATACTGTATATAGTGACCACTACCCCCCTCCATATACTGTATATAGTGACCACTACCCCCCCTCCATATACTGTATATAGTGACCACTTTCCCCATATACTGTATATAGTGACCACTATCCCCCCATATACTGTATAAAGTGACAACTATCCCCCCAATATACTGTATATAGTGACAACTATCCCCCCCCCCCATATACTGTATATAGTGACCACTGTCCCGACCCCCCCATATACTGTATATAGTGACCACTGTCCCGACCCCCCCATATACTGTATATAGTGACCACTGTCTCGACCCCCCCATATACTGTATATAGTGACCACTGTCCCGACCCCCCCATATACTGTATATAGTGACCACTACCCCCCCTCCATATACTGTATATAGTGACCACTATCCCCCCCCATATACTGTATATAGTGACCACTATCCCCCCCCCCATATACTGTATATAGTGACCACTATCCCCCCCCCATATACTGTATATAGTGACCACTATCCCCCCCCCATATACTGTATATAGTGACCACTACCCCCCCCCCATATACTGTATATAGTGACCACTATCCCCCCCCTCCATATACTGTATATAGTGACCACTATCCCCCCCCCATATACTGTATATAGTGACCACTATCCCCCCCCCATATACTGTATATAGTGACCACTATCCCCCCCCCATATACTGTATATAGTGACCACTATCCCCCCCCCATATACTGTATATAGTGACCACTATCCCCACCCCATATACTGTATATAGTGACCACTATCCCCCCCCCCCGTATACTGTATATAGTGACCACTATCCCCCCCCCTCCATATACTGTATATAGTGACCACTATCCCCCCCCCCATATACTGTATATAGTGACCACTACCCCCCCCCCCCATATACTGTATATAGTGACCACTATCCCCCCCCCATATACTGTATATAGTGACCACTATCCCCCCCCTCCATATACTGTATATAGTGACCACTATCCCCCCCCCCATATACTGTATATAGTGACCACTATCCCCCCCCCCCCCATATACTGTATATAGTGACCACTATCCCCTCCATGAGCTGCAGAACTAGACACAAACTGAGGAAAAGAGTGGTGCTGTTTCAAGAAGAAAGCATCTGTCTTTTTAACTGGTGCCAGAAAGTTAAACATTTGTAAATTACTTCTAATAAATAATCTTAATCCTTCCAGTACTTATTAGCTGCTGTATAATACAGAGGAAATTAATTTTCTTTTTGGAACACAGAGCTCTCTGCTGACATCATGACCACAGTGCTCTCTGCTGACATCTCTGTCCATTTTAGGAACTGTTCAGAGCAACATATGTTCTCCTGCTCTGGACAGTTCCTAAAATGGACAGAGATGTCAGCAGAGAGCACTGTATTATAGAATTTCCTCTGTATTATACAGCAGCTAATAAGTACTGGAAGGATTAAGATCTGTTTAACTTTCTGGCACCAGTTGATAAAAAAATAAATAAAAAAAATAGTTTTCCCCGGAGTACCCCTTTAAGTCCTGATTGTTGTGCGGGAAGAATAAACCACATATAGAAATGTGATCTTACCGGTAAATCGTGCCACAGCGTCAATGTGGTGTTTGACCTGTACGGCCAGCTCTCTAGTCGGGGTCACCACAAGTCCCAGCAGTGGCTTTTGTGTGTCTGCGCCTCCGGGTGGAGCAGAATTGCCATTGATATCGACGTCTTTCACGACCTTCACGCAGCCAATGGTGGAATATTCATCTTCATCGTCGTCATCCTCCTCTGCTTCCTCCTCCTCCACTTTCTCTAACTCCTCCTCCTCCTTCTCTAACTCCTCCTCCACTTTCTCTAACTCCTCCTCCACTTTCTCTAACTCCTCCTCCACTTTCTCTTCATCTTCCATCGCCGCCTCTTCCCCGGACGCTTTTTGCTCCTGAATCTTCCTCCATTCGAGTATGGAGTGAATCATAGGGATGGCGAAGGCGAGAGTCTTACCGCTTCCTAAAACGAAAGACAAGACGCACATAACCCACAGCGTCCGACATATGTGTTAGGAGATTTAAAGGGGTACCCCGGTGAAACAATTTTTTTTCATATCAACTGGTTCCAAAAAGTTTAACAGATTTGTAAATTATTTCTATTAAAAAATAATAATCCTTCCAGTACTTACCAGCTGCTGTATGCTTCAGAGGAAGTTGTGTAATTCTTTCCAGTCTGACCACAGTGCTCTCTGCTGACACCTCTGTGTGTCAGGAACTGTCCAGAGTAGGAGCAAATCCCCATAGCAAACCTATCCTGCTCTGGACAGTTCCTGACATGGACAGAGGTGTCAGCAGAGAGCACTGTGGTCAGACTGCAAAGAAAAACTCAACTTCAGCAGCTGGTAAGTACTGGAAGGATTAAGATTTTTTAATAGCAGTCATTTACTAATCTGTTTAACTTTCTGGAGCCAGCTGATACGAAAAAAAAATGTGTTCTTTACCGGAATACCCCTTTAAAGAAGCACACGAGAAAAAGACTGCAACATATGAACCCACCTTAACAGCGCTGGTCTCCAGACTCATACAATGGATCTGCACTGATACATTGTATCAACACAGGAGAGGCCAAAAGGGGTAAGCCTATAAACAGTGGACCTCCAGCTGTTGCAAAACTACAACCTCCAGCATGGCCAGACGACTGTTGGCTGTCAGGGCATGCTGGGGGTTGTAGTTCTGCAACAGCTGGAGGAACACTAGTTGGGAAACACTGGCCTAAGGTATAGCTAAAAGCCACAATAGTTGACTAGTCCGGTCTACAATTAAAATCCAGCCTGTTGCCTAATACAAGTCCTGCTGCAAGGACTATTAAATGGACAGTCATTAAAACTAATTTTTGCTATTGCGCTCCTTATGGTAAATAAAACATCTTTTTAATGTACTTTGTTTAAAAAAAATTAAATAAAATGAAGTTTTCAATTATTTATTTGTGTTTAAAAAAGCTGCCACTAGGTGTCTCCAGAGCACATTCCCCCCCCCCATCTCTTGCACAGACTTTGGACTCCTGCTGGCATGGAAGAAGTCCAAAATCAGGAAGTGCTGAGGGGTGTGTGCAGCCTTAGCCAATCATAGCTCATATCACACTGAACTGCTGTGTGCTTTGTGTGGCAGAGTGAGGGAGGAAGTTCTCCCCTGTATGGCTTCAGATGATGTCACGCCTGCTGGGGAACGCCCCTTCCCAGTCTGTGAATTTGACAGACTGAGCAGAAAATACAGAGCAATATCAAGGTAGAAAACTAAAAAAATTATAAAAAATAAGGAAGGGGGGGGGGGGTTATGATGGGGCAGTGACATGGGTGGATTATAAAATTTAACAAGATCATGGGAGATACTCTTTAAAGGGGTACTCCAGTGGAAATTTTTTTTTTTTTTTTTTTTTTTTTTTTTTTATGAACTGGGTCCAGAAAGTTAAACAGATTTGTAAATGACTTCTATTAAAAAAATCTTTATCCTTCCAGTACTTCTTAGCTGCTGAATACTACAGAGGAAATTATTTGCCTTTTTAATTTCTTTTTTGTCTTGTCCACAGTGCTCTCTGCTGACGCCTCTGTCCGTGTCAGGAACTGTCCAGAGCAGCATTGGTTTGAGGATTTTCTCCTGCTCTTGACAGTTCCTGACACGGACAGAGGTGTCAGCAGAGAGCGCTGAGGACAAGACAAAAGAAATTCAAAAAGAAAAAAAAATTCCTCTGTAGCATACAGCTGCTAAAAAGTACTGGAAGGGTAAAGATTTTTAATAGAAATAATTTACAAATCTGTTTTACTTTCTGGCACCAGATGATAAAAAAAATAAATTATATATATATTTTCCACTGGAGTACCCCTTTAAGCTTTCCAGCACAGTCACAAAGGCATAGCAGCGAAGTGAAGCAAAGATGCTGGGAAATGTAGTTTTGCTACAGCTGGAGGACCACTAGTGTAGGTATACAATTTTCGCCCACCTTTATTTTGTGCGGTGCTAATGTGTTCCTGCGCCAAATTTATTAAATGGTTGATACATTTTGCGCAGGTGCACATTTCCTGTCGACACCAGTACATCATTTTCTATGGTTCGCTGGTTGCGTAATATTTTTACCGCTTTTTATCACGGTGCACAATAATAATAATAATAATCCACCCCCCATGTGCCTACACTGAAAACAATTGTAGCAAATCTTCGGCTGCAGTGGCTTTTAATCTCAAAAACCAAACAAAAATTGGGCAGAATTATTTTTTGTAATTGTACTAGTTATTTGTGTTTTTTTGTTTCTTCTAACATTTTTGTGGCCCCCGTGACATGATTGAATGTGGCCTGAAATGTGACACTGTGGGGCTGAGAACATGACTATCAAAAACTACTGACACGTCAAAAGTTTTTTTTTTTTAAAGTGACAGCGCCCATTTCTGTGTTACTCCACCCCTAGACATCTTATCCCCTATCCAAAGAATAGGAGATAAAATGTCTGATCGCAGGGGGGGGGGGGGGGGGCGGTCCGCTGCTGGGGATCCCAGACATCTGGTGCACGAAGCGAACTTCGCTCCATGCCGGATGACTGGCGATGCGGGGCGGAGACTCGTGACATCACAGCGACGCACCGCTTGTAATGTCACGGCCACACCCCCTCAATGCAAGTCTATGGGATCAGACATCTTATCCCCTATATCCTTTGCTTCCTAAATCCACCCCAGTGTTTCTACACACTGACTCCGCACGAGATATTTAGAGGGTGTTCTTCGCCGACGTATCTTGCGCACCCACCTGTCTCGGCAGCGCCTAGAACATCCATCTTGTCGCGGATGGCGGACGGTAGGGCTAGAGCTTGGATTGGGGTCGGAGTAGAGAAGCCTAAGGAGCTGAGCGCCTGGAGGACCGGAGGGGGGACGTAGAGACCCTTCCAGGCTGAGACATCCACGTCCTCACCGGACAGCACACCCGCCGCCCAGTTCTTCACCTTCTTCTGGGGTTTGGTGGCCGTGGCCTCTTCTTGTGCTTTGTCACCTTTGACCTTCTGTTTGTTCTTCTTCCTCTTCTTCTTCTTGTTCTTCACCGGTTTAGCCTCCTCCTCTTCTTTTTCGGCCTCCTCTTCAGGTACGGTGAAGTGCAGCTCCTCCTCCTCTTCACCTTCTTCCTCTGCGTCACTGGGAAACATTTCCTCCATCTCGTCTTCGGATTCTTCTCTTGATTTCTTGGCTTCCATTCTTTTCTTGCGCTTCTTATTTTTTTTGTTCCTGGAGACGCGCTCTTCTTCCTCCTCCTCTTCCCCGGCGCCACGTTTCCGCTTTCGTCCATCTTCTACCAACTCCTTGGACGTCTTCACCAATTTATAGTCCGTCAGCTCCTCGAAGCAGATGATTTCCTCCATCTTCCCTTCTGCCAGTACATTGGGGTCCATGGCGATGGGCTTCCACTTGCCAGTGATCTTGATGCCCTTCCGTTGTAGTCTGGACTTGGCTCGGCCGCCTTTCTTGACCTTCTGCGGCTTCATTTTCCTCAGAACCTGATCACAAGAAACATAGGACACTGAACTGAATAAATGGCGAACAATTCTTACCGCCAGACTGGGCTGACACGGCTACAAATCCCCAATATATGTATCAGGTCAGGAGGGCGCACTGAGGAATTTACTTGTGTTTTGTCTCCCCAGCTTCTTTATGGTGCCATCTATATCAGTGGTCCACAAACTGTTATAGCCTACGGACCCCCTATATACATACCGACAGCCTACGGACCCCCTATATACATACCGACAGCCTACGGACCCCCCTATATACATACCGACAGCCTACGGACCCCCCTATATACATACCGACAGCCTACGGACCCCCCTATACACATACCGACAGCCTATGGACCCCCCTATACACATGCTTACGGACCCCTATATACATACCGACAGCCTATGGACCCCCTATATACATACCGACAGCCTATGGACCCCCCATATACATGCCTATGGACCCCCTATATACATACCGACAGCCTATGGACCCCCTATATACATACCGACAGTCTATGGACCCCCTATATACATGCCTATGGACCCCCCCTATATACATACCGACAGCCTATGGACTCCCCCTATATACATACCGACAGCCTATGGACCCCCCTATATACATGCCTATGGACCCCCTATATACATAAAGACAGCCTTTGTACCCCCTATATACATACAGACAGCCTACGGACCCCCTATATACATGCCTACGGACCCCCTATATACATGCCTACGGACCCCCTATATACATGCCTACGGACCCCCTATATACATGCCCACGGACCCCCTATATACATACCGACAGCCCACGGACCCCCCCTATATATACATACCGACAGCCCACGGACCCCCCCCCCCCCTATATACATACCGACAGCCCACGGACCCCCCCCCCCCCCCCTATATACATACCGACAGCCCACGGACCCCCCCCCCCCTATATACATACCGACAGCCCACGGGACCCCCCCCCCCCCTATATACATACCGACAGCCCACGGACCCCCCTATATACATGCCTACGGACCCCCTATATACATGCCGGCAGCCTACAGATCCCCTATATACATGCCGGCAGCCTACAGATCCCCTATATACATGCCGGCAGCCTACAAGATCCCCTATATACATGCCGGCAGCCTACAGATCCCCTATATACATGCCGGCAGCCTACAGATCCCCTATATACATGCCGGCAGCCTACAGATCCCCTATATACATGCCGGCAGCCTACAGATCCCCTATATACATGCCGGCAGCCTACAGATCCCCTATATACATGCCGGCAGCCTACAGATCCCCTATATACATGCCGGCAGCCTACAGATCCCCTATATACATGCCGGCAGCCTACAGATCCCCCTATATACATGCCGGCAGCCTACAGATCCCCTATATACATGCCGGCAGCCTACAGATCCCCTATATACATGCCGGCAGCCTACAGATCCCCTATATACATGCCGGCAGCCTACAGATCCCCTATATACATGCCGGCAGCCTACAGATCCCCTATATACATGCCGGCAGCCTACAGATCCCCTATATACATGCCGGCAGCCTACAGATCCCCTATATACATGCCGGCAGCCTACAGATCCCCTATATACATGCCGGCAGCCTACAGATCCCCTATATACATGCCGGCAGCCTACAGATCCCCTATATACATGCCGGCAGCCTACAGATCCCCCTATATACATGCCGGCAGCCTACAGATCCCCTATATACATGCCGGCAGCCTACAGATCCCCTATATACATGCCGGCAGCCTACAGATCCCTATATACATGCCGGCAGCCTACAGATCCCCTATATACATGCCGGCAGCCTACAGATCCCCCTATATACATGCCGGCAGCCTACAGATCCCCTATATACATGCCGGCAGCCTACAGATCCCCTATATACATGCCGGCAGCCTACAGATCCCCTATATAACATGCCGGCAGCCTACAGATCCCCTATATACATGCCGGCAGCCTACAGATCCCCTATATACATGCCGGCAGCCTACAGATCCCCTATATACATGCCGGCAGCCTACAGATCCCCCTATATACATGCCGGCAGCCTACAGATCCCCTATATACATGCCGGCAGCCTACAGATCCCCTATATACATGCCGGCAGCCTACAGATCCCCTATATACATGCCGGCAGCCTACAGATCCCCTATATACATGCCGGCAGCCTACAGATCCCCTATATACATGCCGGCAGCCTACAGATCCCCCTATATACATACCGGCAGCCTACAGATCCCCTATATACATACCGGCAGCCTACAGATCCCCTATATACATACCGGCAGCCTACAGATCCCCTATATACATACCGGCAGCCTACAGATCCCCTATATACATACCGGCAGCCTACAGATCCCCTATATACATACCGGCAGCCTACAGATCCCCTATATACATACCGGCAGCCTACAGATCCCCTATATACATACCGGCAGCCTACAGATCCCCTATATACATACCGGCAGCCTACAGATCCCCTATATACATACCGGCAGCCTACAGATCCCCCTATATACATACCGGCAGCCTACAGATCCCCTATATACATACCGGCAGCCTACAGATCCCCTATATACATACCGGCAGCCTACAGATCCCCTATATACATACCGGCAGCCTACAGATCCCCTATATACATACCGGCAGCCTACAGATCCCCTATATACATACCGGCAGCCTACAGATCCCCTATATACATACCGGCAGCCTACAGATCCCCTATATACATACCGGCAGCCTACAGATCCCCTATATACATACCGGCAGCCTACAGATCCCCTATATACATACCGGCAGCCTACAGATCCCCTATATACATACCGGCAGCCTACAGATCCCCTATATACATACCGGCAGCCTACAGATCCCCTATATACATACCGACAGCCTATAGACCCTATATACATACCGACAGCCTATAGACCCTATATACATGCCGACAGCCTATAGACCCCTATATACATGCCGACAGCCTATAGACCCTATATACATGCCGACAGCCTATAGACCCTATATACATGCCGACAGCCTATAGACCCTATATACATACCGACAGCCTATAGACCCCATATACATACCGACAGCCTATAGACCCCCATATACATACCGACAGCCTATAGACCCCATATACATACCGACAGCCTATAGACCCCATATACATACCGATAGGCTATAGACCATATATACATACCGATAGCCTACAGACCCCATATACATACCGATAGCCTATAGACCCTATACACATACCGATAGGCTATATACCCTATATACATACTGATAGCCTATACACCCTATATACATACCGATAGGCTATGCCTGCTGACACCTGTAGTTCCACCACCACCTCAGCCCCCGATAGGACCCGGTCCGGGACGAGGAAGCGACCACCAGATCACACAGGAGCCGCCAGCAGCTGATCCACCGCACACGCTGCTCACAAGGAGGCCGCCATTAAAGTGTGACGTCATCGCCAGGAGACCGAACTAACTTTATTTACAGTGAACACACCGGACAGTCTGCTGGAGTCATGGACTGATCCTCTGTGTAACTGTTCTGGAGGCCAAATAGTCCCGGTAGATTATATGTGATTTATATGGGGGAAGAGAATACAGTACATATAAAAGGGGACATTACCTATCCTGTATTATACTCCAGAGCTGCACTCACTATTCTGCTGGAGGGGTCACTGTGTACATACATTACATTACTTATCCTGTACTGATCCTGAGTTATATCCTGTATTATACTCCAGAGCTGCACTCACTATTCTGCTGGTGAGGTCACTGTGTACATACATTACATTACTTATCCTGTACTGATCCTGAGTTATATCCTGTATTATACTCCAGAGCTGTACTCACTATTCTGCTGGTGATGTCACTGTGTACATACATTACATTACTTATCCTGTACTGATCCTGAGTTATATCCTGTATTATACCCCAGAGCTGTACTCACTATTCTGCTGGTGAGATCACTGTGTACATACATTACATTACTTATCCTGTACTGATCCTGAGCTATATCCTGTATTATACTCCAGAGCTGTACTCACTATTCTGCTGGTGAGATCACTGTGTATATACATTACATTACTTATCCTGTACTGATCCTGAGTTATATCCTGTATTATACTCCAGAGCTGTACTCACTATTCTGCTGGTGGGGGTCACTGTGTACATACATTACATTACTTATCCTGTACTGATCCTGAGTTATATCCTGTATTATACCCCAGAACTGTACTCACTATTCTGCTGGTGAGGTCACTGTGTACATACATTACATTACTTATCCTGTACTGATCCTGAGTTATATCCTGTATTATACTCCAGAGCTGTACTCACTATTCTGCTGGTGGGGGTCACTGTGTACATACATTACATTACTTATCCTGTACTGATCCTGAGTTATATCCTGTATTATACTCCAGAGCTGTACTCACTATTCTGCTGGTGAGGTCACTGTGTACATACATTACATTACTTATCCTGTACTGATCCTGAGTTATATCCTGTATTATTCTCCAGAGCTGTACTCACTATTCTGCTGGTGAGGTCACTGTGTACATACATTACATTACTTATCCTGTACTGATCCTGAGTTATATCCTGTATTATACCCCAGAGCTGTACTCACTATTCTGCTGGAGGGGTCACTGTGTACATACATTACATTACTGATCCTGTACTGATTCTGAGTTATATCCTGTATTATACCCCAGAGCTGTACTCACTATTCTGCTGGTGAGGTCACTGTGTACATACATTACATTACTTATCCTGTACTGATCCTGAGTTATATCCTGTATTATACTCCAGAGCTGTACTCACTATTCTGCTGGTGAGGTCACTGTGTACATACATTACATTACTTATCCTGTACTGATCCTGAGTTATATCCTGTATTATACCCCAGAGCTGTACTCACTATTCTGCTGGTGAGGTCACTGTGTACATACATTACATTACTTATCCTGTACTGATCCTGAGTTATATCCTGTATTATACCCCAGAGCTGTACTCACTATTCTGCTGGTGGGGGTCACTGTGTACATACATTACTTATCCTGTACTGATCCTGAGTTATATCCTGTATTATACTCCAGAGCTGTACTCACTATTCTGCTGGTGAGGTCACTGTGTACATACATTACATTACTTATCCTGTACTGATCCTGAGTTATTTCCTGTATTATACTCCGGAGCTGTACTCGCTATTCTGCTGGTGAGGTCACTGTGTACATACATTACATTACTTATCCTGTACTGATCCTGAGTTATATCCTGTATTATACTCCAGAGCTGTACTCACTATTCTGCTGGTAAGGTCACTGTGTACATACATTACATTACTTATCCTGTACTGATCCTGAGTTATATCCTGTATTATACTCCAGAGCTGTACTCACTATTCTGCTGGTGAGGTCACTGTGTACATACATTACATTACTTATCCTGTACTGATCCTGAGTTATATCCTGTATTATTCTCCAGAGCTGTACTCACTATTCTGCTGGTGAGGTCACTGTGTACATACATTACATTACTTATCCTGTACTGATCCTGAGTTATATCCTGTATTATACCCCAGAGCTGTACTCACTATTCTGCTGGTGGGGGTCACTGTGTACATACATTACATTACTTATCCTGTATTGATCCTGAGTTATATCCTGTATTATACTCCAGAGCTGTACTCACTATTCTGCTGGTGGGGGTCACTGTGTACATACATTACATTACTTATCCTGTACTGATCCTGAGTTATTTCCTGTATTATACTCCGGAGCTGTACTCGCTATTCTGCTGGTGAGGTCACTGTGTACATACATTACATTACTTATCCTGTACTGATCCTGAGTTATATCCTGTATTATACTCCAGAGCTGTACTCACTATTCTGCTGGTAAGGTCACTGTGTACATACATTACATTACTTATCCTGTACTGATCCTGAGTTATATCCTGTATTATACTCCAGAGCTGTACTCACTATTCTGCTGGTGAGGTCACTGTGTACATACATTACATTACTTATCCTGTACTGATCCTGAGTTATATCCTGTATTATTCTCCAGAGCTGTACTCACTATTCTGCTGGTGAGGTCACTGTGTACATACATTACATTACTTATCCTGTACTGATCCTGAGTTATATCCTGTATTATACCCCAGAGCTGTACTCACTATTCTGCTGGTGGGGGTCACTGTGTACATACATTACATTACTTATCCTGTATTGATCCTGAGTTATATCCTGTATTATACTCCAGAGCTGTACTCACTATTCTGCTGGTGGGGGTCACTGTGTACATACATTACATTACTTATCCTGTACTGATCCTGAGTTATTTCCTGTATTATACTCCGGAGCTGTACTCGCTATTCTGCTGGTGAGGTCACTGTGTACATACATTACATTACTTATCCTGTACTGATCCTGAGTTATATCCTGTATTATACTCCAGAGCTGTACTCACTATTCTGCTGGTAAGGTCACTGTGTACATACATTACATTACTTATCCTGTACTGATCCTGAGTTATATCCTGTATTATACTCCAGAGCTGTACTCACTATTCTGCTGGTGAGGTCACTGTGTACATACATTACATTACTTATCCTGTACTGATCCTGAGTTATATCCTGTATTATTCTCCAGAGCTGTACTCACTATTCTGCTGGTGAGGTCACTGTGTACATACATTACATTACTTATCCTGTACTGATCCTGAGTTATATCCTGTATTATACCCCAGAGCTGTACTCACTATTCTGCTGGTGGGGGTCACTGTGTACATACATTACATTACTTATCCTGTATTGATCCTGAGTTATATCCTGTATTGTATTATATCTCAGAGCTGTACTCACTATTCTGCTGGTGAGGTCACTGTGTACATACATTACATTACTTATCCTGTACTGATCCTGAGTTATATCCTGTATTATACCCCAGAGCTGTACTCACTATTCTGCTGGTGAGGTCACTGTGTACATACATTACATTACTTTTCCTGTACTGATCCTGAGTTATATCCTGTATTATACTCCAGAGCTGTACTCACTATTCTGCTGGTGAGGTCACTGTGTACATACATTACATTACTTATCCTGTATTGATCCTGAGTTATATCCTGTATTATACTCCAGAGCTGTACTCACTATTCTGCTGGTGGGGGTCACTGTGTACATACATTACATTAAACATAAACGCGTACATTATTTTGTTATTATTTATTACTTGTCTATAAGTAATTGCAGTTCTTCTTCTCATCGTTATGTTTCAGGTCATGGCGGCAGCGGGATGGTATCTGGCAGCGTCCGTTCGTCTCCCCTTCGCAGGACGCAGAGTAAACAATAAGTCGTTGTCCTTTCTTCCCCGTCTGTGAGGGAGAGGATCCTAGGAGACGCGGCTCCACGTAAGATTCTAATAATATGTCAGACATGACTCTCCTGTGGCGTTTTTTCAAATAATAATGGGGGAGATTTATCAAGACCCGTCCAGAGGAAACGTTGCTGAGTTGCCCATAGCAACCAATCAGATCGCTGCTTTCACTTTTGAAAAGGCTTCTGAAAAATGAAAGAAGCGATCTGATTGGTTGCTATGGGCAACTCAGCAACTTTTCCTCTGGACAGATTTTGATAAATCTCCCCCTATGTGTAGTTGTCTCGACATTTTTTATTTAGCATTTTATCCCTTTTTTTTTTATTTTATCACAAGTCATGTGATCTCATCATGTGACTCAAGTATTTTTTATTGATTCATTTTAAAGGGGTACTCCGGTGGAAAACTTTATTTATTTATTTTTTTTTTTTTTATCAACTGGTGCCAGAAAGTTCAACAGATTTGTAAATGACTTCTATTAAAAAAAAGCTTAATCCTTCCAGTACTTATCAGCTGCTGAATACTACAGAGGAAATTCTTTTCTTTTTGGAACACAGAGCTCTCTGCTGACATCATGAGCACAGTGCTCTCTGCTGACATCTCTGTCCATTTTAGGAACTGTCCAGAGCAGCATAGGTTTTCTATGGGGATTTTTCTTCTACTTTGGACAGTTCTTAAAATGGACAGAGGTGTCAGCAGAGAGAGAGAGCACTGGGGTCATGATGTCAGCAGAGAGCACTGTGCTTGTGATGTTAGCAGAGAGCTCTGTGTTCCAAAAAGAAAAGAATTTCCTCTGTAGTATTCAGCAGCTGATAAGTACTGGAAGGATTTAGATTTTTTAATAGAAGTCATTTACAAATCTATTTAACTTTCTGGCACCAGTTGATAAAAAATTAAAAATAAATAAATAAAAGGTTTCCACCGGAGTACCCCTTTAAATTCCTCTGTGGAAATACTCTATCCTGCAGGACATGCTCCTTCCACTATATACCACTCAGTCTGTGACCTTACATCATCAGCATAGCCCAGTGTTTACCAACCAGTGTGCCTCCAGCTGTTGCGAAACTACAACTCCCAGCATGCCCGGACAGCCAACGGCTGTCCGGGCATGTCGGGAGTTGTAGTTTCGCAACAGGTGGAGGCACAGTGGTTGGGAAACACTGGAATAGCCCTTTAGTCCTCTCCTGAAATACTCTGTGGTGCTGTGAATTGTTAAGACGTGAAACACGTGGTGTCCGGCGCAGCCGCATGTACGCTTCCTGTGCTGACTGAGTGAGCGCGCCTCTCACTGCAGAGACACCATCTCCCGCTCCGCAGCGCTGCTTCTTTTTATAAAGCCGCTATATTTAGCTCCCGCAGCCGGGAATATAATAGGTGGATCCTCCGACCTCTCTGCGAGGGAGGGGACGGAGCAGCGGCGCCTCCTCAAGGTCACACAGAGGGAATCATTAGGTATCTCTGCTTCCTGTCAGTGAATGGAAACAATCCTGTCCTGATGCCAGGGGGGGTTTGAAAACTCAGCCCTGACCCAATTTCTGCTCACACAGCTGGGAGGTCGTCACAATGTATCAGTGAGAGGTAAAAAAAAAGCTTGTGGTGGTGCTGCTGCTGTGGTTAGTTCTCTAAGCATTGTCAACACTAATGTTGCCCAATTTGAGACACTTTTCCAGCTGCTATAAAACTACAACTCCCAGCATGCCCGGACAGCCTTTGGCTCACACAGCTGGGAGGTCGTCACAATGTATCGGTGAGAGGGGTAAAAAGGCTTGTGCTACCGTGCTTAGTTCTCAGAGAATTGTATACACATGTGTCCCCCAACCTGTGGTTCTTCCGCTGTTGCAGAATTACAACCCCCAGCATGCCCTGATAAGCTGGAAGGTCGTCACAGTGTATCAGTGATCGGTGGAAAAGTGCTTGTGCTACTGTGGTTAGGTCTCAGAGAATAGTCTACATCTGTGCTCCCCTGCCTGATGCTTTCCAGCTGTTGCAGAACTACAACTACCAGCATGCCCGGACAGTCTTTGGCTCACACAGCTGGGAGGTCGTCACAATGTATCAGCGAGAGGTAAAAAAAAAGCTTGTGCTGCAGCTGAATTTATTTTTTCAGAGAATTGTCTACACCATTGTTGCCCAATCTGAGGCTTTCCAGCTGCTGTAAAACTACAACTCCCAGCATGCCCCGACAGCCTTTGGCTCAAACAGCTGGGGTTTGTCACAATGTGTCAGTGACAGGTGAATGGACTTGTGCTTTGCTTAGTTCTCCCGGTATTATTTACATCAGTGTTTCCCAACCTGTGGTTCTTCAGCTGTTGCAAAACTACAACTCCCAGCATGTCCGGACAGCCTTTGGCTGTCCGGACATGCTGGGTGTTGTAGTTTTGCAACAGCTGGAGGCACTCTAGTTGGGAAACACTGATTGTTTCCACACAAACCCGCAGAGGATTCTTTACTGTAAGAGCAGTGACACTGTGGAGCTTTCTGCCCAAGGGAGTTGTCCTGGAGCATAATAATATTACAGGTTATAGTATCTACATTACGGATTAGTCCGATTTTTTTCTCCTTGATTGTAATATTGTCTTCTACCACACGGGGGCGATGCCTTCCCATAGATCAACACTGCCTAATAACAAACTGAACTGGATAGATGTATATGTCTTATAAACTATGTTATCAGCAGCACAGAGTATTTCAGGAGATGATGTTAAGGGAAGTCCCCTGCAGCACAGAGTATTTCAGGAGATGATGTTAAGGGAAGTCCCCTGCAGCACAGAGTATTTCAGGAAAGGCATTTATACTGAAGCCGGATCATACAGCAGCGCAGAGTATTTTAGAAAATGAGTGAGCTGATGTGGGATGTTACATAGTAGGAAGAGAAGGGTCCATAGCAGCACAAAGTGAACGCAGCCGTACGAGGCGCAGGATGTCTGATTGTAGAGATAAGGGGCGGTAGGGATTAGGCGGTATAACCAGATTATATCTCCTTGATAAGAGGCTTCTGTGAGGATTACAGGGATCTCCTGGAGCTCGGGGCTGTGCGGCGCTCTGGGTAGCTGATCATGGTCATTGATCATGGTTCATAGAAGAGGCCCGCGGAACCTTCAGGATTTGAAGACTCTGTATGGAAGTATGGGCAGAATCCCCCCATAACAGGAGGCTGAAGCTTCATCACAACAAAAGGTTCTGTGCAAAGTATTAGAGAAATATCATCACATTATCACACATCATTTATGAGCTAATGTGTTTTGGTTTCTGTGTATGTGTTAATTGTATGTATGGATAGTATGTGTGTGTGTGTGTGAGGATTGTATGTATGTGTATGTATGGGTTGTATGTATGTATGGATTGTTTGTGTATGTATAGATTGTATATATGTATGTATTGTATTTATGTATGGATTGTATGTATTACTTGGGTTGTTATCACCTTCTGGGGGAAATTTTGTGTCAATAGCTCCTGGAAATATATTTAGTGAGAAAAATGGTGACATGTGTGTAGCAGTGGGGACAGGTGACATGTAGGTAGCAGTGGGGACAGGTGACATGTATGTAGCAGTGGACAGGTGACATGTATGTAGCAGTGTGGACAGGTGACATGTATGTAGCAGTGTGGACAGGTGACATGTATGTAGCAGTGGGGACAGGTGACATGTATGTAGCAGTGGACAGGTGACATGTATGTAGCAGTGGACAGGTGACATGTATGTAGCAGTGTGGACAGGTGACATGTATGTAGCAGTGGACAGGTGACATGTATGTAGCAGTGGGGACAGGTGACATGTATGTAGCAGTGGGGACAGGTGACATGTATGTAGCAGTGGGGACAGGTGACATGTATGTAGCAGTGGGGACAGGTGACATGTATGTAGCAGTGTGGACAGGTGACATGTATGTAGCAGTGTGGACAGGTGACATGTATGTAGCAGTGGACAGGTGACATGTATGTAGCAGTGGGGACAGGTGACATGTATGTAGCAGTGTGGACAGGTGACATGTATGTAGCAGTGTGGACAGGTGACATGTATGTAGCAGTGTGGACAGGTGACATGTATGTAGCAGTGGACAGGTGACATGTATGTAGCAGTGGGGACAGGTGACATGTATGTAGCAGTGGGGACAGGTGACATGTATGTAGCAGTGTGGACAGGTGACATGTATGTAGCAGTGTGGACAGGTGACATGTATGTAGCAGTGGACAGGTGACATGTATGTAGCAGTGTGGACAGGTGACATGTATGTAGCAGTGGACAGGTGACATGTATGTAGCAGTGGGGACAGGTGACATGTATGTAGCAGTGTGGACAGGTGACTTGTATGTAGCAGTGTGGACAGGTGACATGTATGTAGCAGTGGACAGGTGACATGTATGTAGCAGTGGGGACAGGTGACATGTATGTAGCAGTGGGGACAGGTGACATGTATGTAGCAGTGGGGACAGGTGACATGTATGTAGCAGTGGACAGGTGACATGTATGTAGCAGTGGGGACAGGTGACATGTATGTAGCAGTGGACAGGTGACATGTATGTAGCAGTGTGGACAGGTGACATGTATGTAGCAGTGGGGACAGGTGACATGTATGTAGCAGTGGACAGGTGACATGTATGTAGCAGTGGGGACAGGTGACATGAATGTAGCAGTGGACAGGTGACATGTATGTAGCAGTGGGGACAGGTGACATGTATGTAGCAGTGGACAGGTGACATGTATGTAGCAGTGGGGACAGGTGACATGTATGTAGCAGTGGGGACAGGTGACATGTATGTAGCAGTGGGGACAGGTGACATGTATGTAGCAGTGTGGACAGGTGACATGTATGTAGCAGTGGACAGGTGACATGCATGTAGCAGTGTGGACAGGTGACATGTATGTAGCAGTGGGGACAGGTGACATGTATGTAGCAGTGGACAGGTGACATGTATGTAGCAGTGGGGACAGGTGACATGTATGTAGCAGTGTGGACAGGTGACATGTATGTAGCAGTGGGGACAGGTGACATGTATGTAGCAGTGGACAGGTGACATGTATGTAGCAGCGTGGACATGTGACATGTATGTAGCAGTGTGGACAGGTGACATGTATGTAGCAGTGGACAGGTGACATGTATGTAGCAGTGTGGACAGGTGACATGTATGTAGCACATGTATGTAGCAGTGGGGACAGGTGACATGTATGTAGCAGTGGGGGCAGGTGACATGTATGTAGCAGTGGGGACAGGTGACATGTATGTAGCAGTGGGGACAGGTGACATGTATGTAGCAGTGTGGACAGGTGACATGTATGTAGCAGTGTGGACATGTGACATGTATGTAGCAGTGTGGACAGGTGACATGTATGTAGCAGTGGACAGGTGACATGTATGTAGCAGTGGACAGGTGACATGTATGTAGCAGTGGACAGGTGACATGTATGTAGCAGTGGACAGGTGACATGTATGTAGCAGTGTGGACAGGTGACATGTATGTAGCAGTGTGGACAGGTAACATGTATGTAGCAGTGGGGACAGGTAACATGTATGTAGCAGTGGGGACAGGTGACATGTATGTAGCAGTGGGGACAGGTGACATGTATGTAGCAGTGTGGACAGGTGACATGTATGTAGCAGTGTGGACAGGTGACATGTATGTAGCAGTGTGGACAGGTGACATGTATGTAGCAGTGTGGACAGGTGACATGTATGTAGCAGTGGACAGGTGACATGTATGTAGCAGTGTGGACAGGTGACATGTATGTAGCAGTGTGGACAGGTGACATGTATGTAGCAGTGGACAGGTGACATGTATGTAGCAGTGTGGACAGGTGACATGTATGTAGCAGTGTGGACAGGTGACATGTATGTAGCAGTGGGGACAGGTGACATGTATGTAGCAGTGTGGACAGGTGACATGTATGTAGCAGTGGGGACAGGTGACATGTATGTAGCAGTGGGGACAGGTGACATGTATGTAGCAGTGGGGACAGGTGACATGTATGTAGCAGTGGGGACAGGTGACATGTATGTAGCAGTGGGGACAGGTGACATGTATGTAGCAGTGTGGACAGGTGACATGTATGTAGCAGTGAGGACAGGTGACATGTATGTAGCAGTGTGGACAGGTGACATGTATGTAGCAGTGGGGACAGGTGACATGTATGTAGCAGTGTGGACAGGTGACATGTATGTAGCAGTGTGGACAGGTGACATGTATGTAGCAGTGTGGACAGGTGACATGTATGTAGCAGTGGACAGGTGACATGTATGTAGCAGTGTGGACAGGTGACATGTATGTAGCAGTGTGGACAGGTGACATGTATGTAGCAGTGGGGACAGGTGACATGTATGTAGCAGAGTGGACAGGTGACATGTATGTAGCAGTGTGGACAGGTGACATGTATGTAGCAGTGGGGACAGGTGACATGTATGTAGCAGTGGGGACAGGTGACATGTATGTAGCAGTGTGGACAGGTGACATGTATGTAGCAGTGTGGACAGGTGACATGTATGTAGCAGTGGACAGGTGACATGTATGTAGCAGTGGGGACAGGTGACATGTATGTAGCAGAGTGGACAGGTGACATGTATGTAGCAGTGTGGACAGGTGACATGTATGTAGCAGTGGGGACAGGTGACATGTATGTAGCAGTGTGGACAGGTGACATGTATGTAGCAGTGTGGACAGGTGACATGTATGTAGCAGTGTGGACAGGTGACATGTATGTAGCAGTGTGGACAGGTGACATGTATGTAGCAGTGGACAGGTGACATGTATGTAGCAGTGGGGACAGGTGACATGTATGTAGCAGTGGGGACAGGTGACATGTATGTAGCAGTGGGGACAGGTGACATGTATGTAGCAGTGGGGACAGGTGACATGTATGTAGCAGTGTGGACAGGTGACATGTATGTAGCAGTGGACAGGTGACATGTATGTAGCAGTGGGGACAGGTGACATGTATGTAGCAGTGGGGACAGGTGACATGTATGTAGCAGTGGACAGGTGACATGTATGTAGCAGTGTGGACAGGTGACATGTATGTAGCAGTGGGGACAGGTGACATGTATGTAGCAGTGGGGACAGGTGACATGTATGTAGCAGTGGACAGGTCACATGTATGTAGCAGAGTGGACAGGTGACATGTATGTAGCAGTGGGGACAGGTGACATGTATGTAGCAGTGGACAGGTGACATGTATGTAGCAGTGGGGACAGGTGACATGTATGTAGCAGTGGGGACAGGTGACATGTATGTAGCAGTGTGGACAGGTGACATGTATGTAGCAGTGTGGACAGGTGACATGTATGTAGCAGTGGGGACAGGTGACATGTATGTAGCAGTGGGGACAGGTGACATGTATGTAGCAGTGGGGACAGGTGACATGTATGTAGCAGTGGGGACAGGTGACATGTATGTAGCAGTGTGGACAGGTGACATGTTTGTAGCAGTGGGGACAGGTGACATGTATGTAGCAGTGGGGACAGGTGACATGTATGTAGCAGTGGGGACAGGTGACATGTATGTAGCAGTGTGGACAGGTGACATGTATGTAGCAGTGGACAGGTGACATGTATGTAGCAGTGGGGACAGGTGACATGTATGTAGCAGTGGGGACAGGTGACATGTATGTAGCAGTGGACAGGTGACATGTATGTAGCAGTGTGGACAGGTGACATGTATGTAGCAGTGGGGACAGGTGACATGTATGTAGCAGTGGGGACAGGTGACATGTATGTAGCAGTGGACAGGTCACATGTATGTAGCAGAGTGGACAGGTGACATGTATGTAGCAGTGGGGACAGGTGACATGTATGTAGCAGTGGACAGGTGACATGTATGTAGCAGTGGGGACAGGTGACATGTATGTAGCAGTGGGGACAGGTGACATGTATGTAGCAGTGTGGACAGGTGACATGTATGTAGCAGTGTGGACAGGTGACATGTATGTAGCAGTGGGGACAGGTGACATGTATGTAGCAGTGGGGACAGGTGACATGTATGTAGCAGTGGGGACAGGTGACATGTATGTAGCAGTGGGGACAGGTGACATGTATGTAGCAGTGTGGACAGGTGACATGTTTGTAGCAGTGGGGACAGGTGACATGTATGTAGCAGTGGGGACAGGTGACATGTATGTAGCAGTGGGGACAGGTGACATGTATGTAGCAGTGGGGACAGGTGACATGTATGTAGCAGTGTGGACAGGTGACATGTATGTAGCAGTGTGGACAGGTGACATGTATGTAGCAGTGGACAGGTGACATGTATGTAGCAGTGTGGACAGGTGACATGTATGTAGCAGTGTGGACAGGTGACATGTATGTAGCAGTGGGGACAGGTGACATGTATGTAGCAGAGTGGACAGGTGACATGTATGTAGCAGTGTGGACAGGTGACATGTATGTAGCAGTGGGGACAGGTGACATGTATGTAGCAGTGGGGACAGGTGACATGTATGTAGCAGTGTGGACAGGTGACATGTATGTAGCAGTGTGGACAGGTGACATGTATGTAGCAGTGGACAGGTGACATGTATGTAGCAGTGGGGACAGGTGACATGTATGTAGCAGAGTGGACAGGTGACATGTATGTAGCAGTGGGGACAGGTGACATGTATGTAGCAGTGTGGACAGGTGACATGTATGTAGCAGTGTGGACAGGTGACATGTATGTAGCAGTGTGGACAGGTGACATGTATGTAGCAGTGGACAGGTGACATGTATGTAGCAGTGGGGACAGGTGACATGTATGTAGCAGTGGACAGGTGACATGTATGTAGCAGTGGGGACAGGTGACATGTATGTAGCAGTGGGGACAGGTGACATGTATGTAGCAGTGGGGACAGGTGACATGTATGTAGCAGTGGGGACAGGTGACATGTATGTAGCAGTGTGGACAGGTGACATGTATGTAGCAGTGGGGACAGGTGACATGTATGTAGCAGTGGGGACAGGTGACATGTATGTAGCAGTGGGGACAGGTGACATGTATGTAGCAGTGTGGACAGGTGACATGTATGTAGCAGTGGACAGGTGACATGTATGTAGCAGTGTGGACAGGTGACATGTATGTAGCAGTGTGGACAGGTGACATGTATGTAGCAGTGGGGACAGGTGACATGTATGTAGCAGTGGGGACAGGTGACATGTATGTAGCAGTGTGGACAGGTGACATGTATGTAGCAGTGTGGACAGGTGACATGTATGTAGCAGTGGACAGGTGACATGTATGTAGCAGTGGGGACAGGTGACATGTATGTAGCAGAGTGGACAGGTGACATGTATGTAGCAGTGTGGACAGGTGACATGTATGTAGCAGTGGGGACAGGTGACATGTATGTAGCAGTGTGGACAGGTGACATGTATGTAGCAGTGTGGACAGGTGACATGTATGTAGCAGTGTGGACAGGTGACATGTATGTAGCAGTGGACAGGTGACATGTATGTAGCAGTGGGGACAGGTGACATGTATGTAGCAGTGGGGACAGGTGACATGTATGTAGCAGTGGGGACAGGTGACATGTATGTAGCAGTGGGGACAGGTGACATGTATGTAGCAGTGTGGACAGGTGACATGTATGTAGCAGTGGACAGGTGACATGTATGTAGCAGTGGGGACAGGTGACATGTATGTAGCAGTGGGGACAGGTGACATGTATGTAGCAGTGGACAGGTGACATGTATGTAGCAGTGTGGACAGGTGACATGTATGTAGCAGTGGGGACAGGTGACATGTATGTAGCAGTGGGGACAGGTGACATGTATGTAGCAGTGGACAGGTCACATGTATGTAGCAGAGTGGACAGGTGACATGTATGTAGCAGTGGGGACAGGTGACATGTATGTAGCAGTGGACAGGTGACATGTATGTAGCAGTGGGGACAGGTGACATGTATGTAGCAGTGGGGACAGGTGACATGTATGTAGCAGTGTGGACAGGTGACATGTATGTAGCAGTGGGGACAGGTGACATGTATGTAGCAGTGGGGACAGGTGACATGTATGTAGCAGTGTGGACAGGTGACATGTATGTAGCAGTGTGGACAGGTGACATGTATGTAGCAGTGGACAGGTGACATGTATGTAGCAGTGGGGACAGGTGACATGTATGTAGCAGAGTGGACAGGTGACATGTATGTAGCAGTGTGGACAGGTGACATGTATGTAGCAGTGGGGACAGGTGACATGTATGTAGCAGTGTGGACAGGTGACATGTATGTAGCAGTGTGGACAGGTGACATGTATGTAGCAGTGTGGACAGGTGACATGTATGTAGCAGTGTGGACAGGTGACATGTATGTAGCAGTGTGGACAGGTGACATGTATGTAGCAGTGGACAGGTGACATGTATGTAGCAGTGGGGACAGGTGACATGTATGTAGCAGTGGGGACAGGTGACATGTATGTAGCAGTGGGGACAGGTGACATGTATGTAGCAGTGGGGACAGGTGACATGTATGTAGCAGTGTGGACAGGTGACATGTATGTAGCAGTGGACAGGTGACATGTATGTAGCAGAGTGGACAGGTGACATGTATGTAGCAGTGGGGACAGGTGACATGTATGTAGCAGTGGACAGGTGACATGTATGTAGCAGTGGGGACAGGTGACATGTATGTAGCAGTGGGGACAGGTGACATGTATGTAGCAGTGTGGACAGGTGACATGTATGTAGCAGTGGGGACAGGTGACATGTATGTAGCAGTGGGGACAGGTGACATGTATGTAGCAGTGGGGACAGGTGACATGTATGTAGCAGTGGGGACAGGTGACATGTATGTAGCAGTGTGGACAGGTGACATGTTTGTAGCAGTGGGGACAGGTGACATGTATGTAGCAGTGGGGACAGGTGACATGTATGTAGCAGTGGGGACAGGTGACATGTATGTAGCAGTGGGGACAGGTGACATGTATGTAGCAGTGTGGACAGGTGACATGTATGTAGCAGTGTGGACAGGTGACATGTATGTAGCAGTGGACAGGTGACATGTATGTAGCAGTGTGGACAGGTGACATGTATGTAGCAGTGTGGACAGGTGACATGTATGTAGCAGTGGGGACAGGTGACATGTATGTAGCAGAGTGGACAGGTGACATGTATGTAGCAGTGTGGACAGGTGACATGTATGTAGCAGTGGGGACAGGTGACATGTATGTAGCAGTGGGGACAGGTGACATGTATGTAGCAGTGTGGACAGGTGACATGTATGTAGCAGTGTGGACAGGTGACATGTATGTAGCAGTGGACAGGTGACATGTATGTAGCAGTGGGGACAGGTGACATGTATGTAGCAGAGTGGACAGGTGACATGTATGTAGCAGTGTGGACAGGTGACATGTATGTAGCAGTGGGGACAGGTGACATGTATGTAGCAGTGTGGACAGGTGACATGTATGTAGCAGTGTGGACAGGTGACATGTATGTAGCAGTGTGGACAGGTGACATGTATGTAGCAGTGTGGACAGGTGACATGTATGTAGCAGTGTGGACAGGTGACATGTATGTAGCAGTGGACAGGTGACATGTATGTAGCAGTGGGGACAGGTGACATGTATGTAGCAGTGGGGACAGGTGACATGTATGTAGCAGTGGGGACAGGTGACATGTATGTAGCAGTGGGGACAGGTGACATGTATGTAGCAGTGTGGACAGGTGACATGTATGTAGCAGTGGACAGGTGACATGTATGTAGCAGTGGGGACAGGTGACATGTATGTAGCAGTGGGGACAGGTGACATGTATGTAGCAGTGTGGACAGGTGACATGTATGTAGCAGTGTGGACAGGTGACATGTATGTAGCAGTGGACAGGTGACATGTATGTAGCAGTGGGGACAGGTGACATGTATGTAGCAGAGTGGACAGGTGACATGTATGTAGCAGTGTGGACAGGTGACATGTGTGTAGCAGTGGGGACAGGTGACATGTATGTAGCAGTGTGGACAGGTGACATGTATGTAGCAGTGTGGACAGGTGACATGTATGTAGCAGTGTGGACAGGTGACATGTATGTAGCAGTGTGGACAGGTGACATGTATGTAGCAGTGTGGACAGGTGACATGTATGTAGCAGTGGACAGGTGACATGTATGTAGCAGTGGGGACAGGTGACATGTATGTAGCAGTGGGGACAGGTGACATGTATGTAGCAGTGGGGACAGGTGACATGTATGTAGCAGTGGGGACAGGTGACATGTATGTAGCAGTGTGGACAGGTGACATGTATGTAGCAGTGGACAGGTGACATGTATGTAGCAGTGGGGACAGGTGACATGTATGTAGCAGTGGACAGGTGACATGTATGTAGCAGTGGACAGGTGACATGTATGTAGCAGTGTGGACAGGTGACATGTATGTAGCAGTGGGGACAGGTGACATGTATGTAGCAGTGGGGACAGGTGACATGTATGTAGCAGTGGACAGGTCACATGTATGTAGCAGAGTGGACAGGTGACATGTATGTAGCAGTGGGGACAGGTGACATGTATGTAGCAGTGGACAGGTGAAATGTATGTAGCAGTGTGGACAGGTGACATGTATGTAGCAGTGTGGACAGGTGACATGTATGTAGCAGTGTGGACAGGTGACATGTATGTAGCAGTGTGGACAGGTGACATGTATGTAGCAGTGTGGACAGATGACATGTATGTAGCAGTGGGGACAGGTGACATGTATGTAGCAGTGGGGACAGGTGACATGTATGTAGCAGTGTGGACAGGTGACATGTATGTAGCAGTGTGGACAGGTGACATGTATGTAGCAGTGTGGACAGGTGACATGTATGTAGCAGTGTGGACAGGTGACATGTATGTAGCAGTGGACAGGTGACATGTATGTAGCAGTGGGGACAGGTGACATGTATGTAGCAGTGGGGACAGGTGACATGTATGTAGCAGTGGGGACAGGTGACATGTATGTAGCAGTGGGGACAGGTGACATGTATGTAGCAGTGTGGACAGGTGACATGTATGTAGCAGTGGACAGGTGACATGTATGTAGCAGTGGGGACAGGTGACATGTATGTAGCAGTGGGGACAGGTGACATGTATGTAGCAGTGTGGACAGGTGACATGTATGTAGCAGTGTGGACAGGTGACATGTATGTAGCAGTGGACAGGTGACATGTATGTAGCAGTGGGGACAGGTGACATGTATGTAGCAGAGTGGACAGGTGACATGTATGTAGCAGTGTGGACAGGTGACATGTATGTAGCAGTGGGGACAGGTGACATGTATGTAGCAGTGTGGACAGGTGACATGTATGTAGCAGTGTGGACAGGTGACATGTATGTAGCAGTGTGGACAGGTGACATGTATGTAGCAGTGTGGACAGGTGACATGTATGTAGCAGTGTGGACAGGTGACATGTATGTAGCAGTGTGGACAGGTGACATGTATGTAGCAGTGGGGACAGGTGACATGTATGTAGCAGTGTGGACAGGTGACATGTATGTAGCAGTGTGGACAGGTGACATGTATGTAGCAGTGGACAGGTGACATGTATGTAGCAGTGTGGACAGGTGACATGTATGTAGCAGTGTGGACAGGTGACATGTATGTAGCAGTGGACAGGTGACATGTATGTAGCAGTGTGGACAGGTGACATGTATGTAGCAGTGGACAGGTGACATGTATGTAGCAGTGTGGACAGGTGACATGTATGTAGCAGTGTGGACAGGTGACATGTATGTAGCAGTGGACAGGTGACATGTATGTAGCAGTGTGGACAGGTGACATGTATGTAGCAGTGTGGACAGGTGACATGTATGTAGCAGTGTGGACAGGTGACATGTATGTAGCAGTGGGGACAGGTGACATGTATGTAGCAGTGGGGACAGGTGACATGTATGTAGCAGTGGGGACAGGTGACATGTATGTAGCAGTGGGGACAGGTGACATGTATGTAGCAGTGTGGACAGGTGACATGTATGTAGCAGTGGGGACAGGTGACATGTATGTAGCAGTGGGGACAGGTGACATGTATGTAGCAGTGGGGACAGGTGACATGTATGTAGCAGTGGGGACAGGTGACATGTATGTAGCAGTGTGGACAGGTGACATGTATGTAGCAGTGGGGACAGGTGACATGTATGTAGCAGTGGGGACAGGTGACATGTATGTAGCAGTGGGGACAGGTGACATGTATGTAGCAGAGTGGACAGGTGACATGTATGTAGCAGTGGGGACAGGTGACATGTATGTAGCAGTGGGGACAGGTGACATGTATGTAGCAGTGGGGACAGGTGACATGTATGTAGCAGTGTGGACAGGTGACATGTATGTAGCAGTGTGGACAGGTGACATGTATGTAGCAGTGGGGACAGGTGACATGTATGTAGCAGTGGGGACAGGTGACATGTATGTAGCAGTGTGGACAGGTGACATGTATGTAGCAGTGTGGACAGGTGACATGTATGTAGCAGTGGACAGGTGACATGTATGTAGCAGTGTGGACAGGTGACATGTATGTAGCAGTGGACAGGTGACATGTATGTAGCAGTGGACAGGTGACATGTATGTAGCAGTGTGGACAGGTGACATGTATGTAGCAGTGGACAGGTGACATGTATGTAGCAGTGTGGACAGGTGACATGTATGTAGCAGTGTGGACAGGTGACATGTATGTAGCAGTGGACAGGTGACATGTATGTAGCAGTGTGGACAGGTGACATGTATGTAGCAGTGTGGACAGGTGACATGTATGTAGCAGTGTGGACAGGTGACATGTATGTAGCAGTGGGGACAGGTGACATGTATGTAGCAGTGGGGACAGGTGACATGTATGTAGCAGTGGGGACAGGTGACATGTATGTAGCAGTGGGGACAGGTGACATGTATGTAGCAGTGTGGACAGGTGACATGTATGTAGCAGTGGGGACAGGTGACATGTATGTAGCAGTGGGGACAGGTGACATGTATGTAGCAGTGGGGACAGGTGACATGTATGTAGCAGTGGGGACAGGTGACATGTATGTAGCAGTGTGGACAGGTGACATGTATGTAGCAGTGGGGACAGGTGACATGTATGTAGCAGTGTGGACAGGTGACATGTATGTAGCAGTGGGGACAGGTGACATGTATGTAGCAGTGGGGACAGGTGACATGTATGTAGCAGTGTGGACAGGTGACATGTATGTAGCAGTGGGGACAGGTGACATGTATGTAGCAGTGGGGACAGGTGACATGTATGTAGCAGTGTGGACAGGTGACATGTATGTAGCAGTGGGGACAGGTATGTGGCAGGTTCGGGCGGTGACGTCACGGGGCTCGGTTACTATGGAGACCGGGCGCCGCACACCCGCCGCAGGCCGCCTCCTCAGCACTGAGCCCGGACACAGTCACCCGGTGCGGCCCCTCCTGACCCGGCTCTTCCCCCGGTTCCCCGGTCCGGCCGCCCCCGTGCTCAGGTAGATCAGGGCTGTCAGTGCCCCCGCACCCCGGTGATCCGCAGACTCCTCCCCGGTCCACCCCCGCCGCCCCCGCACTCAGGAGCTCCGGCGGCTGCCATGTGAAGAGCTCCCGGTGGAGGATGCGGGGTGCAGCGGCTGCCTGATCTTCCGGTGCCCGGAGCCTCCAGGATGGAGCTCAGTCTGTTCGGATACATCGAGGACCTGCAGGAGCTGGCGATCATCGAGCGGCCGGTGCGCCGGAGCCTGAAGGTAACGAGTGACGTCATCGCCTCCCCGTGACGTCATCTTATGTCACTGCTGACAACTCCAATATTCAATGTGACATTACAGGCCGCGGGATACATTGTATCTAATGTACCCAATCCTGGATGAGATACCTCCGTATACTGTACAGCGGGGATACATTGTATCTAATGTACCCAATCCTGGATGAGATACCTCTATATAATGTACAGCAGGGATACATTGTATCTAATGTACCCAATCCTGAATGAGATACCTCTATATAATGTACAGCAGGGATACATTGTATCTAATGTACCCAATCCTGGATGAGATACCACCATATACTGTACAGTGGGGATACATCGTATCTAATGTACCCAATCCTGGATGAGATACCTCTATATAATGTACAGCAGGGATACATTGTATCTAATGTACCCAATCCTGGATGAGATACCTCCGTATACTGTACAGCGGGGATACATTGTATCTAATGTACCCAATCCTGGATGAGATACCTCTATATAATGTACAGCAGGGATACATTGTATCTAATGTACCCAATCCTGGATGAGATACCTCCATATACTGTACAGCGGGGATACATTATATCTAATGTACCCAATCCTGGATGAGATACCTCTATATAATGTACAGCAGGGATACATTGTATCTAATGTACCCAATCCTGAATGAGATACCTCTGTAGACTGTACAGCGGGGATACATTGTATCTAATGTACCCAATCCTGGATGAGATACCACCATATACTGTACAGTGGGGATACATCGTATCTAATGTAACCAATCCTGGATAAGATACCTCTATATAATGTACAGCAGGGATACATTGTATCTAATGTAACCAATCCTGGATGAGATACCTCTATATAATGTACAGCAGGGATACATTGTATCTAATGTAACCAATCCTGGATGAGATACCTCCATATACTGTACAGCGGGGATACATTGTATCTAATGTACCCAATCCTGGATGAGATACCTCCATATACTGTACAGCGGGGATACATTGTATCTAATGTACCCAATACTGGATGAGATACCACCATATACTGTACAGTGGGGATACATCGTATCTAATGTAACCAATCCTGGATGAGATACCTCCATACACTGTACAGTGGGAATACATTGTATCTAATGTAACCAATCCTGGATGAGATACCTCTATATAATGTACAGCAGGGATACATTGTATCTAATGTAACCAATCCTGGATGAGATACCTCCATATACTGTACAGCGGGGATACATTGTATCTAATGTACCCAATCCTGGATGAGTTACCTCCATATACTGTACAGTGGGGATACATTGTATCTAATGTAACCAATCCTGGATGGGATACCTCTATATAATATACAGCAGGGATACATTGTATCTAATGTAACCAATCCTGGATGAGATACCACCATATACTGTACAGCGGGGATACATCGTATCTAATGTAACCAATCCTGGATGAGATACCTCCATATACTGTACAGTGGGGATACATTGTATCTAATATAACCATTCCTGGATGAGATACCTCCATATACTGTACAGTGGGGACACATTGTATCTAATATAACCATTCCTGGATGAGATACCTCCATATACTGTACAGTGGGGATACATTGTATCTAATGTAACTAATCCTGGATGAGATACCTCCATAAACTGTACAGTGGGGATACATTGTATCTAATGTGACAAATCCTGGATGAGATACCTCCATGTACTGTACAGTGGGGATACATTGTATCTAATGTAACCAATCCTGGATGAGATACCTCCATATACTGTACAGTGGGGATACATTGTATCTAATGTAACCAATCCTGGATGAGATACCTCTATATAATGTACAGCGGGGATGCTTTGTATCTAATGTAACCAATCCTGGATGAGATACCTCCATATACTGTACAGCAGGGATACATTGTATCTAATGTAACCAATCGTGGATGAGATACCTCCATATACTGTACAGTGGGGATACATTGTATCTAATGTAACCAATCCTGGATGAGATACCTCCATATTCTGTACGGTGGGGATACATTGTATCTAATGTAACCAATCCTGGATCAGATACCTCCATATTCTGTACGGTAGGGATACATTGTATCTAATTTAACCATTCCTGGATGAGATGCCTCCATATACTGTTCAATGGGGATACATTGTATCTAATGTAACCAATCCTGGATGAGATACCTCCATATACTGTACAGTGGGGATACATTGTATCTAATGTAACCAATCCTGGATGAGATACCTCCATATACTGTACAATGGGGATACATTGTATCTAATATAACCAATCCTGGATGAGATACCTCCATATACTGTACAGCGGGGATACATTGTATCTAATGTAGCCAATCCTGGATGAGATACCTCCATATACTGTACAGTGGGGATACATTGTATCCAATGTAACCAATCCTGGATGAGATACCACCATATACTGTACAGCAGGGATACATTGTATCTAATGTAACCAAGCCTGGATGAGATACCTCCATATACTGTACAGTGGGGATACATTGTATCCAATGTAACCAATCCTGGATCAGATACCTCTATATTCTGTTCGGTGGGGATACATTGTATCTAATATAACCATTCCTGGATAAGATACCTCCATATACTGTACGGTGGGGATACATTGTATCTAATGTAACCAATCCTGGATCAGATACCTCCATATTCTGTACAATGTGGATACATTGTATCTAATGTAACCAATCCTGGATGAGATACCTCCATATACTGTACAGTGGGGATACATTGTATCTAATGTTACTAATCCTGGATCAGATACCTCCATATTCTGTACGGTGGGGATACATTGTATCTAATGTAACCAATCCTGGATGAGATACCTCCATATACTGTACAGTGGGGATACATTGTATCTAATATAACCAATCCTGGATGAGATACCTCCATATTCTGTACGGTGGGGATACATTGTATCTAACATAACCATTCCTGGATTAGATACCTCCATATACTGTACAACAGCGATACAGTGTATCTAATATAACCAATCATTAATGGGACTCCTCTTTATTATGTAATGTCCTCCAGTGGTGCCTAACCTACGGAAACACTACAACTCCCAGCATGCCCTGACAGCCGGAGTTTTAGTCTGATTAATGACGTGTGATGTCATCAGACTCTGACATCATCACGGTAATCCCCGGACTAGATACCGTATATATAATGCAGAGTTGTGAGCTCGTCGCCCTGCCTGACTATAGGGGGGATCGATGAACTTATTGGGGTCCTGGAGGAGAGTCTAGCGCACTGGTCTTCACTCTGGATGTTGCAAAACTACAACTCCCAGCATGCTCGGAGAGCACGTCCTTATCCTATCCCAAATAATTCAATATAATATCAGTGCTGGGGATGTGTGATGTCATCAGACTCACATGACATCATCATGGGGATCCCTCATCTACCTGTTAAGTAATGGGGGCTTGTACTTATTGGGGGCCAGAACTATATATATAAGTATCTGAACATGGGGAATTAGAACCACCTTTATTTTCAACTTCTTGGTGCTTCTGAACCTTTTTTGCTGGATATCTCTTGCGCCCACCTTCTATATTACCTTCTATATCTTATTTTGGCTGAGCTGCCTCAACACCTCTTTTCCATATATATATTATTATTTTTTAAATTATTATTGTTATTTTTGCCCCATAGAACGTACCCATCACCCTGTCTGACTATAGGGGTAAATTATGAAGTTATTAGGGTCTTGGAGTAGAATATAGAGTATAGAGCGACCCCCAAATCCTTCCTCCCAGTTGTATCCTTCTATGTTACATTATATTGTATTACATCATCGTCTCATACTCCTTATTCCACTGTTTCCCATCCAGGTCGCCTTTAGCTGTCGCAAAACTACAACTCCCAGCATGCTGGTCAGGAAACGCTGCCTTATTCTATCCAGAATAATTCAGTATTATAAGGGGTTACTTCCCCACCATCAGTGCAGGGGATGTGTGATGTCATCAGACTCTGACATCATCGTGGTGATCCCTCATCTACCTGTATAGTTATTGGGGTCCTGAGTGATGTAGAGGCAGTGACATCACACATGTACTTCCTGTTTATAATCTGTGATGTAATATAGTCTATAGCTTTATCTAAAGTAATCCATATATACCCTCTGTAGATTGTAGCAGTATATATATATCCCCTGTACATAATAGCAGTGTATATATATATATATATATATATATATATACCCTCTGTAGATTATAGCAGTATATATATACCCCCTGCAGATTATAGCAGTATATATATATATATATATATATACCGTCAGTACATTATAGCAGTATATATATATACCCCCTGTAGATTATAGCAGTATATATATATACCCCCTGTACATTATAGCAGTGTATATATATATCCACTGTACATTATAGCAGTGTATATATCCCCTGTACATTATAGCAGTGTATGTATATATATATATCCCCTGTACATTATAGCAGTGTATGTATATATATATACCCCCTGTACATTATAGCAGTGTATGTATATATATATATATATCCCCTGTACATTATAGCAGTGTATGTATATATATATATATCCCCTGTACATTATAGCAGTGTATGTATATATATATCCCCTGTACATTATAGCAGTGTATGTATATATATATCCCCTGTACATTATAGCAGTGTATGTATATATATACCCCCTGTACATTATAGCAGTGTATGTATATATATATATATATATATATATATATATATATCCCCTGTACATTATAGCAGTGTATGTATATATATATCCCCTGTACATTATAGCAGTGTATGTATATATATATCCCCTGTACATTATAGCAGTGTATGTATATATATACCCCCTGTACATTATAGCAGTATATATATATATCCCCTGTACATTATAGCAGTATATATATATATATATCCCCTGTACATTATAGCAGTATATATATATCCCCTGTACATTATAGCAGTGTATGTATATATATATATATATATATATCCCCTGTACATTATAGCAGTATATATATATATCCCCTGTACATTATAGCAGTATATATATATATATCCCCTGTACATTATAGCAGTATATATATATATATATATCCCCTGTACATTATAGCAGTATAATAATCTCATATATTGAGGGTGCAGTATACATCTATATATCCCCAGCAGTAAGTAGATGTGAAGTTGTGATCACTGTCCTCCATTATAATCTCTGGGCACATACTATGGGGGATGATGGGGGTTGTGATCCGGAGCCCCTCACCTCTCTCTCTTCTTTATTATTACAGACTCCTGAGGAAATTGAAAGGCTGACGGTAGATGAGGAGCTGAACGACATAGAGAGGGCGGTGTACCTGCTCAGGTAGGTGGCGCCCGCAGCCCGGACCAGCGAAGCCTCCGCCACATTGTAATACTAAATAACAACGTCTGGAGAATGAATGGGGGGGGTAACCAGGACCGACTTGATGTGTGAGGTCCTTGGTGACTAAATGGACATGAATAACATAAAGAAATCACCAATAAGGTTCTGATTAAATAAGACTTAAAGCGCAACTGTCATGAACTCACAACCTACGCAACCTTCACCAGGGGTCAAGTCCGGGGAAAAAAGCGTAGGAACAAGATTTCCAGTCAAGGGCTGGTCCTCCAACAGAATATAGCCAACGTGTTTCACCCACTAATTTAGAGGGCTCATCAGGGAATAAGAGGAGACCACAGAATGGTGCGATAGATGCTGCCGATTATCAATGCAGCATCACAAACAACAATATAAACACAATCGTTCAAATAGTGTTCTGATAATATTAAAGATACATTAAGAGTAGGACGGGTCAGTAGGAGGTCGTCAAAGATATTAGTATTGGTCTCTTAAAAGGGACATAGCCCCACCCCCTCAATGCAAGTCTATGGGAGGGGGCATGACTCTATACTGGATCTATATCCTTATACTGGATATATATGACCGGCCCTTATACTGGATATATATATATGACTGGCCCTTATACTGGATATATATGACCGGCCCTTATACTGGATATATATATATATGACCGGCCCTTATACTGGATATATATATATATGACCGGCCCTTATACTGGATATATATGACCAGCCCTTATACTGGATATATATAACCGGCCCTTATACTGGATATATATGACCGGCCCTTATACTGGATATATATATGACCGGCCCTTATACTGGATGTATATGACCGGCCCTTATACTGGATATATATATATATGACTGGCCCTTATACTGGATATATATGACCGGCCCTTATACTGGATATATATAACCGGCCCTTATACTGGATATATATGACCGGCCCTTATACTGGATATATATAACCGGCCCTTATACTGGATATATATGACCGGCCCTTATACTGGATATATATGACCGGCCCTTATACTGGATATATATGACCGGCCCTTATACTGGATATATATGACCGGCCCTTATACTGGATATATATGACCGGCCCTTATACTGGATATATATGACTGGCCCTTATACTGGATATATATGACTGGCCCTTATACTGGATCTATATGACCGGCGCTTATACTGGATATATATAACCGGCCCTTATACTGGATCTATATGACCGGCCCTTATACTGGATCTATATGACCGGCCCTTATACTGGATCTATATGACCGGCCCTTATACTGGATATATATGACCGGCCCTTATACTGGATATATATGACCGGCCCTTATACTGGATATATATGACTGGCCCTTATACTGGATATATATGACCGGCCCTTATACTGGATATATATGACCGGCCCTTATACTGGATATGTATGACCGGCCCTTATACTGGATATATATGACCGGCCCTTATACTGGATATATATGACCGGCCCTTATACTGGATATATATGACCGGCCCTTATACTGGATATATATGACCGGCCCTTATACTGGATATATATGACCGGCCCTTATACTGGATATATATGACCGGCCCTTATACTGGATATATATGACCGGCCCTTATACTGGATATATATGACCGGCCCTTATACTGGATATGTATGACCGGCCCTTATACTGGATATATATGACTGGCCCTTATACTGGATATATATGACCGGCCCTTATACTGGATATATATGACCGGCCCTTATACTGGATATATATGACCGGCCCTTATACTGGATCTATATGACCGGCCCTTATACTGGATCTATATGACCGGCCCTTATACTGGATATATATGACCGGCCCTTATACTGGATATATATGACCGGCCCTTATACTGGATATATATGACCGGCCCTTATACTGGATATATATGATCGGCCCTTATACTGGATATATATGACTGGCCCTTATACTGGATATATATGACCGGCCCTTATACTGGATATATATGACCGGCCCTTATACTGGATATATATGACCGGCCCTTATACTGGATATATATGATCGGCCCTTATACTGGATATATATGACCGGCCCTTATACTGGATATATATGACCGGCCCTTATACTGGATATATATGACCGGCCCTTATACTGGATATATATGACCGGCCCTTATACTGGATAAATATGTCCGGCCCTTATACTGGATATATATATATAACCGGCCCTTATACTGGATATATATGACCGGCCCTTATACTGGATATATATGACCGGCCCTTATACTGGATATATATATGACCGGCCCTTATACTGGATATATATGACCGGCCCTTATACTGGATATGTATGACCGGCCCTTATACTGGATATGTATGACCGGCCCTTATACTGGATATATATGACTGGCCCTTATGCTGGATATATGTGACCGGCCCTTATACTGGATATATATGACCGGCCCTTATACTGGATATATATGACCGGCCCTTATACTGGATATATATGACCGGCCCTTATACTGGATATATATGACCGGCCCTTATACTGGATATATATGACCGGCCCTTATACTGGATATATATGACCGGCCCTTATACTGGATATATATGACCGGCCCTTATACTGGATATATATGACCGGCCCTTATACTGGATATATATGACCGGCCCTTATACTGGATATATATGACCGGCCCTTATACTGGATATATATGACCGGCCCTTATACTGGATATATATGACCGGCCCTTATACTGGATATATATGACCGGCCCTTATACTGGATATATATGACCGGCCCTTATACTGGATATATATGACCGCTGGGGTAGATGAATATCAGATGGAAGGTTCGGTTGCTATGGTTACTGCAGTGTATGGATGATACTTGTTATTATTGTGTTAATACCTTCACCAGATCCTGTAAATAACAAAGTCTTGGTGACTGTCACCAGGCTGCGGTGGTGTCTCAGGGTGTTGTCTGGGTTATTCCTTTTAGTTTGGAAAAAGTCTGAAATCTGTTTTATTAAAAGGTTTGTAGACTTTATTACCAGTCAAAGACAAAAAAAATAAATAAAGCTCTGTGTCTCCATGGTTACAGACTACAAACAGAAGCGGCGTAGTCTGATCCTTCAGTCACATAAGTTATTTTATTCTATGTGTCTCCATGGTTACAGACTACAAACAGAAGCGGTGTAGTCTGATCCTTCAGTCACAGAAGTTATTTTTATATTCTATGTGTCTCCATGGTTACAGACTACAAACAGAAGCGGTGTAGTCTGATCCTTCAGTCACAGAAGTTATTTTATTCTATGTGTCTCCATGGTTACAGACTACAAACAGAAGTGGTGTAGTCTGATCCTTCAATCACAGAAGTTATTTTATTCTATGTGTCTCCATGGTTACAGACTACAAACAGAAGCGGTGTAGTCTGATCCTTCAGTCACAGAAGTTATTTTATTCTATGTGTCTCCATGGTTACAGACTACAAACAGAAGCGGCGTAGTCTGATCCTTCAGTCACAGAAGTTCTTTTTATATTCTATGTGTCTCCATGGTTACAGACTACAAACAGAAGCGGTGTAGTCTGATCCTTCAATCACAGAAGTAATTTTATTCTATGTGTCTCCATGGTTACAGACTACAAACAGAAGCGGTGTAGTCTGATCCTTCAGTCACAGAAGTTATTTTTTTATTCTATGTGTCTCCATGGTTACAGACTACAAACAGAAGCGGTGTAGTCTGATCCTTCAGTCACAGAAGTTATTTTTATAGTCTATGTGTCTCTATGGTTACAGACTACAAACAGAAGCGGTGTAGTCTGATCCTTCAGTCACAGAAGTTATTTTTTTCTATGTGTCTCCATGGTTACAGACTACAAACAGAAGCGGTGTAGTCTGATCCTTCAGTCACAGAAGTTATTTTTTTCTGTGTCTCCATGGTTACAGACTACAAACAGAAGCGGCGTAGTCTGATCCTTCAGTCACAGAAGTTATTTTATTCTATGTGTCTCCATGGTTACAGACTACAAACAGAAGCGGTGTAGTCTGATCCTTCAGTCACAGAAGTTATTTTATTCTATGTGTCTCCATGGTTACAGACTACAAACAGAAGCGGCGTAGTCTGATCCTTCAGTCACAGAAGTTATTTTATTCTATGTGTCTCCATGGTTACAGACTACAAACAGAAGCGGCGTAGTCTGACCCTTCAATCACATAAGTTATTTTTTTATTCTATGTGTCTCCATGGTTACAGACTACAAACAGAAGCGGCGTAGTCTGATCCTTCAGTCACAGAAGTTATTTTTATATTCTAAGTGTCTCCATGGTTACAGACTACAAACAGAAGCGGCGTAGTCTGATCCTTCAGTCACAGAAGTTATTTTATTCTATGTGTCTCCATGGTTACAGACTACAAACAGAAGCGGTGTAGTCTGATCCTTCAGTCACAGAAGTTATTTTATTCTATGTGTCTCCATGGTTACAGACTACAAACAGAAGCGGTGTAGTCTGATCCTTCAGTCACAGAAGTTATTTTTATAGTCTATGTGTCTCTATGGTTACAGACTACAAACAGAAGCGGTGTAGTCTGACCCTTCAGTCACAGAAGTTATTTTTTTCTGTGTCTCCATGGTTACAGACTACAAACAGAAGCGGTGTAGTCTGATCCTTCAGTCACAGAAGTTATTTTTTTCTATGTGTCTCCATGGTTACAGACTACAAACAGAAGCGGTGTAGTCTGATCCTTCAGTCACAGAAGTTATTTTTTTCTGTGTCTCCATGGTTACAGACTACAAACAGAAGCGGCGTAGTCTGATCCTTCAGTCACAGAAGTTATTTTATTCTATGTGTCTCCATGGTTACAGACTACAAACAGAAGCGGTGTAGTCTGATCCTTCAGTCACAGAAGTTATTTTATTCTATGTGTCTCCATGGTTACAGACTACAAACAGAAGCGGCGTAGTCTGATCCTTCAGTCACAGAAGTTATTTTATTCTATGTGTCTCCATGGTTACAGACTACAAACAGAAGCGGTGTAGTCTGATCCTTCAGTCACAGAAGTTATTTTTTTCTATGTGTCTCCATGGTTACAGACTACAAACAGAAGCGGTGTAGTCTGATCCTTCAGTCACAGAAGTTATTTTATTCTATGTGTCTCCATGGTTACAGACTACAAACAGAAGCGGTGTAGTCTGATCCTTCAGTCACAGAAGTTATTTTATATTCTATGTGTCTCCATGGTTACAGACTACAAACAGAAGCGGTGTAGTCTGATCCTTCAGTCACAGAAGTTATTTTTATATTCTATGTGTTATATGTCGTGAGGATTTGGTTGTCAAAGTCTTCGGGCCCTTTTGGCTGCAATGTGCGACAACAATTTAGTTTGAAAATATTTCATTTAAAGTAAAGGAGACTTGTGGGGAAATTCCGTCATCATCTCAGGGGTTTCCCCCAAATCCCAGAGGTCCCGGGGATTGCCATTGGGGGGAGATTTTGCTATTTCTACTTTAGAAGCTTCATTTATTTGGTCCAGGGCTACATCACAACACAGCTCATGGATGGGGATCACTCGGGGTGCAGTGTGAACCCCTTCACCTTCATTAGCGATTCAGGGAACACAACATGGCAACCTATGGCTTTGTATCCCTGTCACTACCAAAGTCGCTGTGTGGCCCTACAGAGACTAAGGCTGCTTTCCTGTATTTTCCCATGCCTGTATTATATTGTTCTGCAGCAGCTGAGGGTGTATTATGAAGTTCTGCAGCAGCTGAAGTGTGTATTATAATTTTCTGCCTCAGCTGAAGTGTGTATTATAATTTTCTGCAGCAGCTGAGGTGTGTATTATAATTTTCTGCAGCAGCTGAGGTGTGTATTATAATTTTCTGCAGCAGCTGAGGTGTGTATTATAATTTTCTGCAGCAGCTGAGGTGTGTATTATAATTTTCTGCCTCAGCTGAGGTGTGTATTATAATTTTTTGCAACAGCTTAAGTGTGTACTACAGTGTTTCCCAACCAGGTTGCCTCCAGCTGTTGCAGAACTACAACTCCCAGCATGCCCCGACAGCCTTTGGCTGTCTGAGCATGCTGGTAATAGTAGTTCTGCAACAGCTGGAGGCACCCTGGTTGGGAAACACTGGCGTACTATATAATTTCCTGCAGCAGCTGAGGTGTGTATGATGATGTTCTGCAGCAGCTGAAGGGTTTACTATAATTTTCTGAAGCAGCTGCGTTCATTATATTAATGCGTTTTATGAAGTTCTGCAGAAGCTGAGGTGTCTATTATAATTTTCTCCCTCAGCTAAAGTGTGTATTATAATTTTCTGCCTCAGCTGAAGTGTGTATTGTAATTTTCTGCCTCAGCTGAGGTGTGTATTATAATTTTCTGCCTCAGCTGAGGTGTGTATTATAATTTTCTGCCTCAGCTGAAGTGTGTATTATAATTTTGTGCAGCAGCTGAGGTGTCTATTATAATTTTCTGCAGCAGCTGAGGTGTGTATTATAATTGTCTGCAGCAGCTGAGGTGTGTATTATAATTTTCTGCCTCAGCTGAGGTGTGTATTATAATTTTCTGCAGCAGCTGAAGTGTGTATTATAATTTTCTGCAGCAGCTGAGGTGTGTATTATAATTTTCTGCAGCATTTGAAGTGTGTATTATAATTTTCTGCCTCAGCTGAAGTGTGTATTATAATTTTCTGCAGCAGCTGAGGTGTGTATTATAATTTTCTGCAGCATTTGAAGTGTGTATTATAATTTTCTGCAGCAGCTGAGGTGTGTATTATAATTTTCTGCAGCAGCTGAGGTGTGTATTATAATTTTCTGCAGCAGCTGAGGTGTGTATTAGAATTTTCTGCCTCAGCTGAGGTGTGTATTATAACTTTCTGCAGCAGCTGAGGTGTGTATTATAATTTTCTGCACCATTTGAAGTGTGTATTATAATTTTCTGCCTCAGCTGAAGTGTGTATTATAATTTTCTGCAGCAGCTGAAGTGTGTATTATAATTTTCTGCAGCAGCTGAGGTGTGTATTATAATTTTCTGCAGCATTTGAAGTGTGTATTATAATTTTCTGCAGCAGCTGAGGTGTGTATTATAATTTTCTGCAGCAGCTGAGGTGTGTATTATAATTTTCTGCAGCAGCTGAGGTGTGTAATATAATTTTCTGCAGCAGCTGAGGTGTGTATTATAATTTTCTGCAGCAGCTGAGGTGTGTAATATAATTTTCTGCAGCAGCTGAGGTGTGTATTATAATTTTCTGCCTCAGCTGAAGTGTGTATTATAATTTTCTGCAGCAGCTGAGGTGTGTATTATATTTTTTTTTGCAACAGCTTAAGTGTGTACTACAGTGTTTCTCAACCAGGTTGCCTCCAGCTGTGGCAGAACTACAACTCCCAGCATGCCTGGACAGCCTTTGGCTGTCCGGGCATGCTGGTAATAGTAGTTCTGCAACAGCTGGAGGCACCCTGGTTGGGAAACACTGGCGTACTATATAATTTCCTGCAGCAGCTGAGGTGTGTATGATGATGTTCTGCAGCAGCTGTAGGGTTTACTATAATTTTCTGAAGCAACTGCGTTCATTATATTAATGTGTTTTATGAAGTTCTGCAGCAGCTGAGGTGTCTATTATCATTTCCTGCAGCAGCTGAGGTGTGTGTGATTATGTTCTGCAGCATCTGAAGTGTTTACTATCATTTTCTGCAGCAGCTGTGTTTATTATATTAATGTGTATTATGATGTTCTGCAGCAGCTGATTTGTGTATTATGATGTTCTGCAGCAGCTGATATGCGTATTGGGGAAAATTTATCAATACCTGTGTGGAGAAAAAATGGTGCAGTTGCCCATAGCAACCAATCAGATCGCTTCTTTTATTTTTCAAAGTCTTTTTTTTTTTTTTTTATGAAAGAAACAATCTGATTGGTTGCTATGGGCAACTGCACCACTTTTTCTCTACACAAATTTAGATAAATCTCCCCATTATGTTTTGCAGCAGCTGAGGTGTGTAATATAATGTTCTGTAACAGCCAAAGTGTGTATTATGATGTTCTGCAGCAGCTGGAGTATGGAGGTGGAGTTTCCCTTTAAGCCTGTGTCCGGCCTATCATGTGACATCCACATACGGATTGTTCTGCGCTGTGACACGATGCGTGATCCGGGAGGTGAATGACCCGGCGGCCTCACATAACCAGCACACCGGGCCGTAGTGGTGACGCCTTGTCAGTCCCATTGTGCTGGAGGGGCGGCTCTAGTGCCCTCTTAATGGCCTGGACGCCGCGGTGATGGGCTCCGAAGTGTTAAGCTCTTGAATCTTCTGTTGCATAGAAACAACCATCATCTTCTAATATAGAGGCTGCGAATATAAAGCAGGAGAAAGCAACGCTAAAAGAGGCTGCGCAGCCTCCGATGTGTATATAGGGGGTCCGGTCACTGTCAGTCCTTGTATAGGGACCACGGATGTATATATAGAGGGTCCGGTCACTGTCAGTCCTTGTATAGGGAACAGGGATGTATATATAGGGGGTCCGGTCACTGTCAGTCCTTGTATAGGGAACAGGGATGTATATATAGGGGGTCCGGTCACTGTCAGTCCTTGTATAGGGAACAGGGATGTATATATAGGGGGTCCGGTCACTGTCAGTCCTTGTATAGGGAACAGGGATGTATATATAGGGGGTCCGGTCACTGTCAGTCCATGTATAGGGAACAGGGATGTATATATAGAGGGTCCGGTCACTGTCAGTCCTTGTATAGGGAACAGGGATGTATATATAGGGGGTCCGGTCACTGTCAGTCCTTGTATAGGGAACAGGGATGTATATATAGAGGGTCCGGTCACTGTCAGTCCATGTATAGGGAACAGAGATGTATATATAGAGGGTCCGGTCACTGTCAGTCCATGTATAGGGAACAGGGATGTATATATAGGGGGTCCGGTCACTGTCAGTCCTTGTATAGGAACCAGGGATGTATATATAGAGGGTCCGGTCACTGTCAGTCCTTGTATAGGGAACAGGGATGTATATATAGAGGGTCCGGTCACTGTCAGTCCATGTAATGGGAACAGGGATGTATATATAGAGGGTCCGGTCACTGTCAGTCCATGTATAGGGACCAGGGATGTGTATATATAGAGGGTCCGGTCACTGTCAGTCCTTGTATAGGGACAAGGGATGTATATATAGAGGGTCCGGTCACTGTCAGTCCATGTATAGGGAACAGGGATGTATATATAGAGGGTCCGGTCACTGTCAGTCCTTGTATAGGGAACAGGGATGTATATATAGGGGGTCCGGTCACTGTCAGTCCTTGTATAGGGAACAGGGATGTATATTTAGGGGGTCCGGTCACTGTCAGTCCTTGTATAGGGAACAGGGATGTATATATAGGGGGTCCGGTCACTGTCAGTCCTTGTATAGGGAACAGGGATGTATATATAGGGGGTCCGGTCACTGTCAGTCCATGTATAGGGAACAGGGATGTGTATATAGGGGGTCCGGTCACTGTCAGTCCATGTATAGGGACCAGGGATGTATATATAGAGGGTCCGGTCACTGTGAGTCCATGTATAGGGAACAGGGATGTGTATATAGGGGGTCCGGTCACTGTCAGTCCATGTATAGGGACCAGGGATGTATATATAGAGGGTCCGGTCACTGTCAGTCCTTGTATAGGGACCAAGGATGTGTATATAGAGGGTCCGGTCACTGTCAGTCCATGTATAGGGAACAGGGATGTATATATAGGGGGTCCGGTCACTGTCAGTCCTTGTATAGGGAACAGGGATGTATATATAGAGGGTCCGGTCACTGTCAGTCCATGTATAGGGAACAGAGATGTATATATAGAGGGTCCGGTCACTGTCAGTCCATGTATAGGGAACAGGGATGTATATATAGGGGGGTCCGGTCACTGTCAGTCCTTGTATAGGGAACAGGGATGTATATATAGAGGGTCCGGTCACTGTCAGTCCATGTATAGGGAACAGGGATGTATATATAGGGGGTCCGGTCACTGTCAGTCCTTGTATAGGAACCAGGGATGTATATATAGAGGGTCCGGTCACTGTCAGTCCTTGTATAGGGAACAGGGATGTATATATAGAGGGTCCGGTCACTGTCAGTCCATGTATTGGGAACAGGGATGTATATATAGAGGGTCCGGTCACTGTCAGTCCATGTATAGGGACCAGGGATGTGTATATATAGAGGGTCCGGTCACTGTCAGTCCTTGTATAGGGACAAGGGATGTATATATAGAGGGTCCGGTCACTGTCAGTCCATGTATAGGGAACAGGGATGTATATAGAGAGGGTCCGGTCACTGTCAGTCCTTGTATAGGGAACAGGGATGTATATATAGGGGGTCCGGTCACTGTCAGTCCTTGTATAGGGAACAGGGATGTATATTTAGGGGGTCCGGTCACTGTCAGTCCTTGTATAGGGAACAGGGATGTATATATAGGGGGTCCGGTCACTGTCAGTCCTTGTATAGGGAACAGGGATGTATATATAGGGGGTCCGGTCACTGTCAGTCCATGTATAGGGAACAGGGATGTGTATATAGGGGGTCCGGTCACTGTCAGTCCATGTATAGGGACCAGGGATGTATATATAGAGGGTCCGGTCACTGTGAGTCCATGTATAGGGAACAGGGATGTGTATATAGGGGGTCCGGTCACTGTCAGTCCATGTATAGGGACCAGGGATGTATATATAGAGGGTCCGGTCACTGTCAGTCCTTGTATAGGGACCAAGGATGTGTATATAGAGGGTCCAGTCACTGTCAGTCCTTGTATAGGGACCAGGGATGTATATATAGAGGGTCCGGTCACTGTCAGTCCTTGTATAGGGAACATGGATGTATATATAGAGGGTCCGGTCACTGTCAGTCCTTGTATAGGGAACAGGGATGTATATATAGGGGGTCCGGTCACTGTCAGTCCATGTATAGGGAACAGGGATGTATATATAGAGGGTCCGGTCACTGTCAGTCCTTGTATAGGGAACAGGGATGTATATATAGGGGGTCCGGTCACTGTCAGTCCTTGTATAGGGACCAAGGATGTGTATATAGAGGGTCCAGTCACTGTCAGTCCTTGTATAGGGACCAGAGATGTATATATAGAGGGTCCGGTCACTGTCAGTCCTTGTATAGGGAACATGGATGTATATATAGAGGGTCCGGTCACTGTCAGTCCATGTATAGGGAACAGGGATGTATATATAGGGGGTCCGGTCACTGTCAGTCCTTGTATAGGGAACAGGGATGTATATATAGGGGGTCCGGTCACTGTCAGTCCATGTATAGGGAACAGGGATGTGTATATAGGGGGTCCGGTCACTGTCAGTCCATGTATAGGGACCAGGGATGTATATATAGAGGGTCCGGTCACTGTCAGTCCTTGTATAGGGACCAAGGATGTGTATATAGAGGGTCCAGTCACTGTCAGTCCTTGTATAGGGACCAGGGATGTATATATAGGGGGTCCGGTCACTGTCAGTCCATGTATAGGGAACAGGGATGTGTATATAGGGGGTCCGGTCACTGTCAGTCCATGTATAGGGAACAGGGATGTGTATATAGGGGGTCCGGTCACTGTCAGTCCATGTATAGGGAACAGGGATGTGTATATAGGGGGTCCGGTCACTGTCAGTCCTTGTATAGGGAACAGGGATGTATATATAGAGGGTCCGGTCACTGTCAGTCCTTGTATAGGGAATAGGAATGTAGCAGCAGTTGAGGTGAGTATTATAAGGTTCTGCAGCAGCTGGAGTTGGTTAATATAACTTTCCTGCAGCAGCTGAGGTGTGTATTATGAGGTTCTTCAGCAGCTGAGGTGTAAATTATACTGTTCTTCAGCAGCTGAGGTGTGTATTAAGCATGTTCTGCAGCAGTTGAGGTGCATATTATGAGGTTCTGCAGCAGCTATATTATACTGCAGCCATTGCAGAACCTCTTTTCAGCTGAGGTGTGTATTATGTGGTTCTGCAGCAGCTGAGGTGTTTATTATATTGTTCATCAGCAGCTGAGGTGTGTATTATGTGGTTCTGCAGCAGCTGAGGTGTTTATTATATTGTTCTTCAGCAGCTGAGGTGTGTATTATGTGGTTCTGCAGCAGCTGTGGTGTGTATTATGTGGTTCTGCAGCAGCTGAGGTGTGTATTATGTGGTTCTGCAGCAGCTGAGGTGTGTATTATTTGGTTCTGCAGCAGCTGAGGTGTGTATTATGTGGTTCTGCAGCAGCTGAGGTGTGTATTATGTGGTTCTGCAGCAGCTGAGGTGTGTATTATGTGGTTCTGCAGCAGCTGATATGTGTATTAAGCATGTTCTGCAGCAGTTGAGATGCATATTATGAGGTTCTGCAGCAGCTATATTGTGCTGCAGCCATTGCAGAACCTCTTTTCAAAGAAAAAGATAAAGTGCTTCATGTCAGTCCTTCAGGTTCTCTGGCAGAAGGGATGAGCTCCTCTCTAATCATCAGATACGGGATGTGAGGTCTGTATATAAGACTTTATCCCCCATGCCCCATCCCCTCCCCCCCCCCCCCCCTGCTTTACTTTGCAGGCTTCGTTAGCAGTTATAATTGTCTTTAGACGTCTGTTTTAATCTGCACTCCATGTCTAGCCCCATCCCGGCCTCAGGTACCTGCTTTGCCCCCTCCTCCATGCTTTACCCTGCGGCTATACTTACCTGACTGTTTATTGGCAACTAGTGAGTACAGATTATTAGGATAACGGGCTCAGCCGGGGTGGGGCATTCAGGTTAGGGCTGTCTGCAGAGCATTACTCCCCTTCAGCACTCAGAGGTGTCATTAGGAAGAATTAATGGCCATTGTGTGGCTGCCAAGTGACGGTCGGTGCTGCCGCTGATGATCGCTCCGCCACGTAACTCCTAATCACGTCTCATTGTTCCAGGTCGAATGACTTGTTCCTCCAAAGCTCCAGAGATAATGTCAGGTCTGCAGAGCATCGCACCTACACACTGTGGGAGGCTCTGCCACATCCCCTGTCCTCAGCCATCCTCTACTGCAATGGTCTCCAAACTATGGAACTCCAGCTGTTACAAAACTACAACTCCCATCATGCACGGACAGCCGTTGGCTGTCCAGGTATGCCGGGAGTTGTAGTTTTACAACATCTGGGGGTCCACAGTATGAAGACCATTGCTTTACTGTTCATGACGACCACTGGTGTGACTACCATCTCCCACATGTCATCAGACTTTCCTAGACACCTGAATGGCGGCTCTGCTTAGTTATGTTGTACGAAATCGCCTGTTCCCATATCAATAACTAGACAGGTTTACCATGCAGGAGTCTTGGAAAGTTGGGTGTCCACTCCTGAGGAGCTATAACCATATTTCCTGCATTATCGTATAAGTAGACAGCTTTACCATGCAGGAATGTAGGAGAGTTGGGTGTCCACCCCTGAGGAGCCTTAACCATATACTGTATCCTTATATCCTATATCATTGTATAACTAGACAGGTTTACCATGTAGGTTTGTGTCCCGGTACAGTATTGCATTCAGTACCTAGTGTAGAGGTCCCTAAAGCCAGAGTAACTACGTTCAGGTAGGGTTCCTCAGGTGGGACAGCCCCTAGTCGCCTCTCTTAAAGTTTATCTTTAATAATAATAAATGTATATATTTAATAATTATTTATATTCTATAGGAATGTATAGTACTTACCTTGTTCAGCGTCACAGGACCTTCGGTCATGTGACCATGCTTGTAACCTCTATGGTATGTTGTAGGACCTTAGGAGGTCCTTGGGTCACATGTTACCCACAAATCTCTGTAATGGTGATTGACATCAGTTTTAGACCAATTATCATTAGTCCAGCCCCTGCCCATATAAGGGAGCTGCGTCCAATTATCGCTCTCTTGGGTTGCTGCTCTCGTGGATGCCTGACTAACAGGACGGTTCTGCGCAACTTTCAAAGACACGCTAGGCCTCAAAAACCTGCCGGCCTCAGCGGAACCAAAACTGTGAATTCACATCTAAATACCCGCTTATGCTAGCGTGACTACTGGACCGCAACTAAACCCCTAAATACAGTGGAACAACGCACAGTACTAAAAGACTCTAAATGCTAAAGTCCCAACCTTTGTCAATCACCAAGGAAAAGCTGTTGTTATGCTTAGAGACTGTTATATTATTGAAGCTTACAGAAAACCTTCAGTAAAAGTTAATACTGTTTCAGAAACTCTCCGGTTGTGGACAATCTATTCTTATTATCTACCTCCCTATCGCTCTTGGGAAGGGTGGCGGTAGGAAAAGCATTATTGAGGAGCCCTCACCCTGGCGTCATGAATAGCAAGGGTTAACAAGCACCCTTTAATTACTGCACAGCTACACTCCCCATACCCTACCTCCCCCAGGCTATCACATAGGACTCTAGGAAAGTTGGGTGTCTATCCCTGAGCAGCTGTGACCAAAATCATGTGTATAATCACTCAGCTTTCTTAGAAATAAGCACTGGTTTATTGTAAGTCATGGGTGATAATTCTTTCTGGGTAAGCTGAGTTATCTCCCACAGCTTTCCCAGATCCCTGACTGACAAAATTAGGTGTAAAGCACTGAATCAGTATGGCGGCCGTACTGAGTCCATATTGGATCTTACTCAGCTTTCCCAAATTCAATGTTTATCCAGAACTTACTATTACTGGTTTCTATTTCAAAAAGTGGGGTGACAACTAATACCGCCATCATTACCACTCCCACAGGGGTATACACTCAACTTTACCAATCTGGGGAATTACCTGTCGGAATTGTAATGGCGGCCATATTGGATGTCACACAGCTTTCGGCCATATTCGCTGTCACCCAGCTTACCGCCATATTCACTGTCTCCTAGCTTAGGTCATATTAGATGTCACCCATCCTTCCGCCATATTGGATAACACCCAGCTTTCGGCCATATTGGATAACTCCCAGCTTTCGGCCATATTGGATATCACCCAGCTTTCCCAGCTGTAGAGAAGTCTCCTAGCTTTTGACCATATTGAATGTCACCCATCCTTCCACCATATTGAATGTCACCCATCCTTCCACCATATTGGATATCACCCATCCTTCCGCCATATTGGATATCACCCATCCTTGCGCCATATTGGATATCACCCATCCTTCCGCCATATTGGATATCACCCATCCTTCCGCCATATTGGATATCACCCATCCTTCCGCCATATTGGATATCACCCATCCTTCCGCCATATTGGATATCACCCATCCTTCCGCCATATTGGATATCACCCATCCTTCCGCCATATTGGATATCACCCATCCTTCCGCCATATTGGATATCACCCATCCTTCCGCCATATTGGATATCACCCATCCTTCCGCCATATTGGATATCACCCATCCTTCCGCCATATTGGATATCACCCATCCTTCCGCCATATTGGATATCACCCATCCTTCCGCCATATTGGATATCACCCATCCTTCCGCCATATTGGATATCACCCATCCTTCCGCCATATTGGATATCACCCATCCTTCCGCCATATTGGATATCACCCATCCTACCGCCATATTAGATATCACCCATCCTTCCGCCATATTGGATATCACCCAGCCTTCGGCCATATTAGTTTTCACTCAGCTTTCCCCCATATCGGTTGTCACCCAGCTTTCCCAGCTGTAGAGAAACGGCTGAAAAAAAATAGTGAACTCCTTATTAGAGGACCTGACAACTGTTTCCGATTTGAGTTGACGTTGCGGCCTATGTGGTGTCAGCTGCGGGGCCCCACATGCAGGTCAGAGGTCAGCTGGCAGTCAGTGTGGAGCGTGCCCGTCACCATGGAGACGCCTGTGTTTACATACATGGTGACCATCGCTCCTTACTCCGGGCCCCATTGTTCCCGAACATAATAAGTCGGCTCTCCTGAGCGTCGGGGCCGCCGCTGCGCTGACCGCGCTCTGTGAATGGACGGGATTCCTGCCATTGTCCCCGTGTCCTCATGTGTCCGCTGTGTGTACAGAGTATTTACACCCCGAGGGCGAGCACACACAAGAGGTTAATCTCTGTGCAATGACACCGTCTGCAGCTTCCCAATAGGCTTCAGGGCCAAACTGTAGACCTCTGGCTGTTGCGAAACTACAACTCCCAGCATGCCCGGACAGCCGTTGGCTGTCCGGGCATGCTGGGAGTTGTAGTTTCACAACAGCTGGAGGCACTCAGGTTGGGGAAACACTGCTTGCTGTTTCCGTTCCATTACAGGAACAACCTGTGTAGAGGAAAAGTTGCCCAGTTGCCCATAGCAACCAATCAGATCACTTCTTTCATTTTCAAAAAGGCCTCTGAAAAATTAAAGAAGCGATCTGATTGGTTGCTATGGGCAACTGGGCAACTTTTCCTCTGGACGGGTTTTGATAAATCTCCCCCACACAGGCTTTTCGGCGCACTGATTATAGACTGGACGTGATTGTAACAAACCTTCAGCTGTGAGAAGTCTTAGGTCATCTGAGGCCAAACAGGATTATATTTAGGCCCTGCCCCCGTAAATTTTCACCCGACTTGCCCTAATTTTCCAAATGATGACTATACGCCCTATCAGATTTCAAGAGGCACTGTCGTTATGAAAAACTTTTTATATTTTGTTTACTACTGAGGTGACTTTTTATTAAATATACATTTATTTAAAAAAATGTCAATTTTACTAAAAAAATAAAAAATGAAAATAGCCGCCACTAGGGGTCATCTGTCTTTATGCAGACAAACTACTCTGTGTTTTGCAGCATACTGGATACCGACCGTAAAGTGTGCTGGTATCCAGTATAGGAGATATCCATGATGGGAGTTGTAGTTTAGCAACAGCTGGGGGTACAATCTTTGTAAAACTCTGTTTTAGAGATGTGTATTCTCCAGCTGTGTGCCTCCAGCTCTTGCAAAACTACAGAGAAAGGATGCGTGGGCATGCTGGGAGTTGTAGTTTTGCAACAGCTAAAGGCATTGCTGCTCTAACACAGTGCTTTACAAACTTCAGCACTGCACTCCAGCTGGTGCAATGCAAAACTACAACTCCCAGCATGCTTGAGCAGCCAAAGCTTTCTCTGACTCCTAAATGACAAAGAAGCTGATCAGACATTCAGGAGTCTGTGAAAGTTGAATGACACACATAGTGACAACTATGTTGATTAGCATCCAGCTTTACTCGGAACAGATAGAAAATGTATGCATAAAAACTACTGTGCAGGGATTTTCAGACTGCCAGGCTGCTACCAGACTCAGAGCAGATGAGTCATCACAGTGAGGGGGAGAGATGGACACGCCCCCTCCACACGGCAAGAAGACAAAGCAAGTGAGCAACATATAAATGCTATTTGTTAGGGATATATAGGTCCTAGACACATAAAAATGATATGTACATGATCAGGATTAGGTACTGAGTAGCATATCCCTTTTTTTTTTTTGCACTATGACAGGTACCCTTTAAGCTGGAGGCACAAAATGGGTCGGGTCACCGGCAGATCTGTAGCGTAAAATACGCTGCGGATCCTTTACGTGTGACCCTACCCTAAAAGAGGAAAGAAGCAGTCTGATTGGTTGCTATGGGCAACTGGGCAAGTTTTTCCTCTGCACAGTTTTTGATAAATCTTCCCCGTTATCCCCTATCCAAAGGGGATATCATGTCTGATCGCAGGGGTCAAGCCGCTGGAGACCCCCGCAAATTCTTATCCAAGCCGGATGACTGGCGACCACAGCTACGACGCCCCCTCCATTCATGTCTAATGGAGGAGGCGCGACGACTGTGTACCAGCCATCACGCCCCCTCCCATAGACATGAATGGAGGGGCATGACATCACAAACATGGAATCCCCAGGCTTCTGTGTTCATAAACGCTGCAGTGCTGGCCCGGAGATCGCGGGGGTCCGGCCGCTGGGTCCCCCTTTAAATCTCTAGGCCGGAATTGCCTATCCTTTGGATAGGGGATAATAAACCTAGGGGCGGAGTACTCCTTTAATGGCTGTACGAAACTATAGCATCACCCACAAAATTACGCAGAAATTAATAGTCGGCGTTATTGGCCGCGTGGGGGTCTGCGCTATTTTAACCGGACGTATATAGTGTTAAAATAGCGTGTACGGCCCGAACTGAGTCACTAGGTAAAAGGAATAAGTGAATGGCACACGCTGCTCACCGCCACAGTATATGTCAGTATAAACCGCGCCATACTTGAGAAACAGGGCATGGTCGTTAACAAGATAGCTAGAAGCCCCCCATGTCGTGTATGAGCCGTTTGGGCCACTTTATGAAATAGTAGTTTAGTCCAGTGTTTCCCAACCATAGTGCTTCCAGCTGTTGCAAATCTACAACTCCCAGCATTCCCTGATAGCCGTAGGGCAGTGTTTCCCAACCAGGGTGCCTATGGCTGTTGCAAAACTACAACTCCCATCATTCCCAGAGAGCCGTAGGGCAGTGTTTCCCAACCAGGGTGTCTATGGCTGTTGCAAAACTACAACTCCCAACATTCCCTGATAGTCATAGGGCAGTGTTTCCCAACCAGGGTGCCTATGGCTGTTGCCAAACTACAACTCCCAACATTCCCAGATAGTCGTAGGGCAGTGTTTCCCAACCAGTGTGCCTATGGCTGTTGCAAAACTACAACTCCCAGCATTCCCTGATAGTCGTAGGGCAGTGTTTCCCAACCAGGGTGCCTATGGCTGTTGCAAAACTACAACTCCCAGCATTCCCTGATAGTCGTAGGGCAGTGTTTCCCAACCAGGGTGCCTATGGCTGTTGCAAAACTACAACTCCCAGCATGCCCGGACAGCCGTTGGCTGTCCGGGCATGATGGGAGTTGTCGTTTTGCAACAGCTGGAGGCACTCTGGTTGGCAAGCACTGGATGAGGTGGGTTTGGTGGGGAGTCCGTTTCCTCCATGTTGGACAGTATAAGGCAAACATAGTTTTTTTTTCGTTTTTTTTTTTTAAACAGCGCCGCACCTTGTTTTCAGGTTGCTTGTGGTACTGCAGCTTAGTGTGCGTCACTTCAAAGTAGCCTAGCTGCAATACCAGGCATGATCAGTAGACAGGTGTAGCGCTGTTTCTGGAAGAAAGCAGCCTTGTTTTCCTAATCTTCAGTCGAAGGCCTCTGCCTGTGATGTAGCAGTGCTGAGTCTGCGCGATCATCTGCGGAGCTTCTCCTGACTCATTACTTTTCTTTCTGCGGTTGTTTGATAAGAGCTGCGGACATATTAAAGGGGTATTCCAGGAAAAAACTTTATATATATATATATATATATATATATATCAACTGGCTCCAGAAAGTTAAACAGATTTGTAAATTACTTCTATTAAAAAATCTTAATCCTTTCAGTACTTATGAGCTTCTGAAGTTAAGGTTGTTCTTTTCTGTCTAAGTGCTCTCTGATGACACATGTCACAGGAACCGCCCAGTTTAGAAGCAAATCCCCATAGCAAACCTCTTCTAAACTGGGCGGTTCCCGAGACAGGTGTCATCAGAGAGCACTTAGACAGAAAAGAACAACCTTAACTTCAGAAGCTCATAAGTACTGAAAGGATTAAGATTTTTTTATAGAAGTAATTTACAAATCTGTTTAACTTTTTGGAGCCAGTTGATGTATATAAAAAAAAGTTTTTTCCTGGATAACCCCTTTAACTTCTAGTCAGTCAGCAGAGGAGCCGTGTGGCTGATAACAGTGAGTAGAAGCTTCTCTTTTTCAGAGATACAATGGGGCCGCAGGTCTCTGTCCTCATCAGATGCGTTCAGGCCCGTCGGCCCAATCAGGGGCGATTCTTCTTGAACCCTTGAGGCCTGCGGTGGTGATGACAAGCTCTTCCCCCATTGCTTTACCGGGCAGCTTGGCGTTCGCAGCACCTCCTGAATGCCGGCCCGGCCTCCACCGCGCCACTTACAATAGGTTCTCACCGGTGAGAAAATCTCCTAATGACTGTAATCGGACGGAACGCGACAAAGAAACCCGTCATTACGCCGCTCTCTGGAATCCGTTTCGCCACAGCCCACAGTATTCTTACAGCGAGCCGGGAGACACTTCTACAATGTATTAAGAAAATTGCTTAAAGGGGTACTCCAGCGAAAAACATCTTATTCCCTATCCAAAGGATAAGGGATAAGATTTCTGATAGCGGGGGTCCCGCTGCTGGGGACCCTCACGATGCTGGGAGTTTTGTAACAGCTGGAGGAGCCCTTGTTGGTAATGGTTACAATGTTGGGGAAATCTGAAAAAATAAAAATAAAAAAATAAAACAAAAAAACATAAAGACAATTCCTTTAAAAATTCTTCTCCATATAGTTTGGGCGCAATGTTCTGCAGTGTCTCAGCATCAGGCGGCTGATGGATATGACAGCGAGCGAAAGGACACGGAGGAGATTAGTGTTACTCACTGAAACCCTAGTAGTGATGCGTGAAACGCGTGGTGTACTCTTACCAGTTACAGGAAGACGATTTGTGATCCATTACGGGAACTGTCAGCGAGCTCCGGCCTGTGCAGAGATTCCTTTCCGTATTGTAGGCAGCGCACTGGATCTCTCTGGGGGTATGAATACTTATGTGGCACGTGCTGTTTGGAGTAGTCACTGCTTACTTGGAGTCTGGTCACTCGTGTGGGATCTTGTGGGTTATTTGTTGAAGTTTCTCGGTGTTGAAGGACTCTCTGCAGGACTCAGATAATGTGAGTGTAGAGGAGATATGGGGGCGGTGTCCTCCATGTCTTTACCGGATCTATAGATTGTACTTTACTCTTCACGATTCCAGAGATCATGGGGTTGTTTTTGTAAATTTCTAATGTTATACATCCTGTGGGTCATACTTCTCATTTCATCACCCTGTAGGGCCTGGTGGTCATACGTCTACTATTAATAACCATGTAGGTCCTGGTGGTCATACGTCTTCTCTTATTACCATGTAGGTCCTGGTGGTCATACATCTTCTATTAATAACCATGTAGGGCCTGGTGGTCAAACGTCTTCTCTTATTACCATGTAGGTCCTGGTGGTCATACTTCTCATTTCATCACCCTGTAGGGCCTGGTGGTCATACATCTATTATTAATAACCATGTAGGTCCTGGTGGTCATACATCTATTATTAATAACCATGTAGGTCCTGGTGGTCATACATCTATTATTAATAACCATGTAGGTCCTGGTGGTCATACATCTTCTCATATTACCATGTAGATCCTGGTGGTCATACATCTATTATTAATAACCATGTAGGGCCTGGTGGTCATACATCTTCTCTTATTCCCATGTAGGTCCTTGTGGTCATACTTCTTCTCATATTACCATGTAGGTCCTTGTGGTCATACATCTTCTCTTATTGCCATGTTGGTCCTTGTGGTCATACATCTTCTCTTATTGCCATGTTGGTCCTTGTGGTCATGCATCTTCTCTTATTATCATGTAGGTCCTTGTGGTCATACTTCTTCTCTTATTACCATGTAGGTCCTTGTGGTCATACTTCTTCTCTTATTACCATGTAGGTCCTTGTGGTCATACATCTTCTCTTATTACCATGTAGGTCCTTGTAGTCATACATCTTCTCATATTACCATGTAGATCCTGGTGGTCATACATCTTCTCGTATTACCATGTAGGTCCTGGTGGTCATACATCTTCTCTTATTACCATGTAGGTCCTTGTGGTCATACATCTTCTCATATTACCATGTAGATCCTGGTGGTCATACATCTTCTCGTATTACCATGTAGGTCCTTGTGGTCATACATCTTCTCTTATTACCATGTAGGTCCTTGTGGTCATACATCTTCTCATATTACCATGTAGATCCTGGTGGTCATACATCTTCTCGTATTACCATGTAGGTCCTGGTGGTTGTACATCTTCTCGTATTACCATGTTGGTCCTTGTGGTCATACATCTTCTCGTATTACCATGTAGGTCCTTGTGGTCATACATCTTCTCGTATTACCATGTAGGTCCTTGTGGTCATACATCTTCTCATATTACCATGTAGATCCTGGTGGTCATACATCTTCTCGTATTACCATGTAGGTCCTGGTGGTTGTACATCTTCTCGTATTACCATGTTGGTCCTTGGGGTCATACATCTTCTATGTACTTCCCTGAATATATCTTGGTGGCCACTATGTCGGCCCTGTTAGTCATACAGTTTGTGTCTTGGATGTCGTCCTCCTGTCACTCTATAGGTCCTGGCATCATACTCACCCTCCATCACCTTGTAGGACACTTGGTCATGCTTCTTCCTTCATCACTTTGTAGGTCCAGTCCTTTTTGTGATTTCTTGTTTGAAGAATATTATTCATAACACCTCAATGCCGATTATACAAAAACAGCAAACACCGTGCAAACGACACAAGTCCAACCTGAGAGAACAAAAGAGAATTGTGAGGAACCAGGAAGGTAGAAGGTTTCGTCTGATGTATTAGTGGCAGACGGATCAGGTCCGTAAAAACGCTTCTCCTCTTGTAAATAACAGTCCAGACCACACAGGATGAGTGTGCAAGAAAGAACAGTCACATTTATTTGTAGTGCCATCTCCTGATGTATTGTCCTTGACATTTAAGTATTAACACATTTGTTAACCATCAATGTAGGTGACAGCATTATGTTATAGGTTACTGGTGATAACTACTATAATACTGCTCCTATATACAAGAATATAACTACTATAATACTGCTCCTATATACAAGAATATAACTACTATAATACTGCTCCTATATACAAGAATATAACTACTATAATACTGCTCCTATATACAAGAATATATCTACTATAACACTGCTCCTATATACAAGAATATAACTACTATAATACTGCCCCCTATATACAAGAATATAACTACTATAATACTCCTATATACAAGAATATAACTACTATAATACTGCTCCTATATACAAGAATATAACTACTATAATACTGCTCCTATATACAAGAATATAACTACTATAATACTAATCCCATATACAAGAATATAACTACTATAATACTGCCTCCTATATACAAGAATATAACTACTATAATACTAATCCCATATACAAGAATATAGCTACTATAATACTGCTCCTATATACAAGAATATAACTACTATAATACTGCTCCTATATACAAGAATATAACTACTATAATACTCCTATATACAAGAATATAACTACTATAATACTGCTCCTATATACAAGAATATAACTACTATAATACTGCTCCTATATACAAGAATAGAACTACTATAATACTGTTCCTGTATACAAGAATATAACTACTATAATACTGCCCCTATATACAAGAATATAACTACTATAATACTTCTCCTATATACAAGAATATAACTTCTATAATACTGCTCCTATATACAAGAATATAACTACTATAATACTGCTCCTATATACAATAATATAACTACTATAATACTGTTCCTGTATACAAGAATATAACTACTATAATACTGCTCCTATATACAAGAATATAACTACTATAATACTGCTCCTATATACAAGAATATAACTACTATAATACTGCTCCTATATACAAGAATATAACTACTATAATACTGCTCCTATATACAAGAATATAACTACTATAATACTGCTCCTATATACAAGAATATAACTACTATAATACTGCTCCTATATACAAGAATATAACTACTATAATACTGTTCCTGTAAACAAGAATATAACTACTATAATACTGCTCCTATATACAAGAATATAACTACTATAATACTGCTCCTATATATAAGAATATAACTGCTATAATACTGCTCCTATATACAAGACTATAACTACTATAATACTGCTCCTATATACAAGAATATACCTACTATAATACTGCTCCTATATACAAGAATATAACTACTATAATACTGCTCCTATATACAAGAATATAACTACTATAATACTGCTCCTATATACAAGAATGTAACTACTATAATACTCCTATATACAAGAATATACCTACTATAATACTGCTCCTATATACAAGAATATAACTACTATAATACTGCCCCTATATACAAGAATATAACTACTATATAGGGCAGAGGGATCTTCTCGCTCTATGACTTGCACTGTGTGCGGGTGTATTGGGACATTGTCCTGGTGATTTGGATACACAGTGATACATTATAATATCTGACTTGTTTGTTACTTTGTATGTATCCGGTGATCACATGACTCTTCTAATTCCCCGGGATTTCCACACTGGTTGTTACGGTCTCTTTGTGATCTGTCGCTCTCTCTCTCCTCCGGAGGAGCCTTAATCTTCGTTTGTCTGGGATTAGAAGCGGAGCTCCTCAGGTGGATCGCCATGGCGGCTTTGTACGCATAGTAACCTTATTTACTAGGATCAGCTCGGTTAATTGAAGTTTCGCATTTCTTTGTGTCTTTCTTGAGCCGGAGCCAAGGAGCAAGAATCTAATTCAGACAAATAGCCATTCTGTGCTGGTGCCAAGGACGTAGGGGCGGCACATGCCGATCACTCAGCGGTGCCACAATGTGCGCGGACCGTTGTTGTCTACAGGCTTTACTGAGTGGAGATGACATGGGGGTTTATTTAGTTTTAAAGGGAGGTATGTTGTAGAGGGGCAGCACCCTTACCATTGTTCAGGACCCCCCTCTATCTTTGGGGGTGGATAATGGATACAATGAGCTTAAAGGTGTACTCCGCCCCTAGACATCTTATCCCCTATCCAAAGTATATGGAATAAGCTGTCTGATCGTGGGGGTCCCAGTCCCTGCTGTACCCGGTGTTCGTTTAGAGCTTCTTGTGCAGCGCCGGAGGCTCGTGACATCACGGCCATGCCCTGCTTGTGACCTCATGGCCACGCCCCCTCAATGCAAGTCTATTGGAGGTGGAATGACTCCCTTAGACTGGCATTGAGGGAGCGTGGCCGTGATGTAACAAGCGGGGGCGTGGCCGTGACGTCACAAGCCTCCGCCCCACATCGCCAGTCTTCCGGCAGGGAGCGAAGTTCACTCCGTGAACCAGATGTCTGGGGTGCCGCTGCCGAGATCGCGGGGGTCCCCAACGGTGGGACCCCCGCCATCAGACATCTTATCCCCTATACTTTAGATAGAGGATAAGATGTCTAGGGGCGGAGTACCCCTTAACCTGCCCTGGAGGACCCAATGGATTTCAATATGTAATGCTTTACTTTCCCTGTGGGGGCACTGCAGTGAAAACAAATACTTCCTTGTTCCACTTTAGATTACAGCCGATCACACGCTGTAACAAGGCCATTTTTTTAGGGACACTTTTAACAAAAATAAATAAATTGGTTGTCCAAAAGCAGATCTAGGCTGTGTTCACATGCAGCAGATTTGTTGCAGAAATTTTTGGCAATAGTTTCTTTCTGACTGATGGTAACAGGCTGGTGTTATTTAGGCTGAGGAGGGCCAATAATAAGGGTCCTCGCCCACTATGTCCGGCTGTTGCTGACTGGTTGGTATCTGGCTGAGAATTAAAATACGGGGAACCATATGCGTTTTTTTTTTCTCCCAAAAATAAATAAATAATAATAATAAAAATAATGTGTGTGGTTCCTTGTACCAGGGTGACCAGTGTGGGCGAAGACCATTGTTACTGGTCCCCCCCCCCCCTCCCCAGCCTAAGTAACACCATCTAGGCCAGTGTTTCCCAACCAGGGTACTTCCAGCTGTTGCAAAACTACAACTCTCAGCATGCCCGGACAGCCAAAGGCTGTCCGGGCATGCTGGGAGTTGTAGTTTTGCAACAGCTGGAGGCGACCTGGTTGGACAACACTGGTCTAGGCCCAGGAGCGCCAATTTTGAGGCTCTGTGCCTCTTGGTACCAGCAATTCCTGGTGCCCCTGTGGCATTGTGTACGAGGGCAATAATTGGGGGGTTAGCTGTTTTTGGGGCTAACGCTTAGCCCCGGCTTAGTAATGGACTCCGCTAAGTATGAAAATTTTATTTAAAAAAACAAAAAAAAACAGTACACGTTGAAAAATACATTTTATTACAATAAACACTCCCCCAAAGCCCTCGTTAACCATTTTATTGAAAAAAAAAAAATAAATATATATATATATATATATATATATATATATATATATATATATATATATATAGCCGGTCATCTAAGTGTTGTGCGGAATCAGACATTGACAGGAAAGAAAGAAAAAAACACAAAAATGGGTTAGTACATTTAAGACGCTCTCCCCTGGGGGTGAGTGGCCATATGGCAGTGTTTTCCCAAACATGAAGCCTCCAGGTGTTGCTAAACTACATAGTGCACAGCCCAGCAAGGGGTTACAGTAGTGCAGCGATGTATACACGTCAATGTTTTACTGTATGTTCATGCTGGGCAGGAGGTATATGACGTCTATGTACTGCTCAGTATCGGCTGTGCTCTCAGCTGTATAGCCGTATGGAGACACCATCTCTGCAGGGACAGTATACAGGGCAGCACTATGCTGCGCTGGGAACTGTATGGCAGCAGATTGGAATGTGAATTGCAGCTGATAGATTCCCTGTAATTCAGACAAGTCAGTCCTGCAGATCTTTAAAGGGGTACTCCAGAGAAAACTAAATGTTTTTCAATCAATTGGTGCCAGAAAACTCTACCGATTTGTAAATTATTTCTATTTAAAAATCTTAACCCTTCCAGTACTTATCAGCTGCTGCATACTACAGAGGAAGTTGTGTTGTAATTCAGACAAGTCAGTCCTGCAGATCTTTAAAGGGGTACTCCAGAGAAAACTAAATGTTTTTCAATCAATTGGTGCCAGAAAACTCTACCGATTTGTAAATGATTTCTATATAAAAATCTTAACCCTTCCAGTACTTATCAGCTGCTGCATACTACAGAGGAAGTTGTGTTGTAATTCAGACAAGTCAGTCCTGCAGATCTTTAAAGGGGTACTCCAGAGAAAACTAAATGTTTTTCAATCAATTGGTGCCAGAAAACTCTACCGATTTGTAAATTACTTCTATATAAAAATCTTAATCCTTCCAGTACTTATCAGCTGCTGCATACTACAGAGGAAGTTGTGTAGTTCTTTCCAGTCTGACCACAGTGCTCTCTGCTGACACCTCTGTCCGTGCAAGGAACTGTCCAGAGCAGGAGAGGTTTCCTGACTTTCACTTCCCGACATGGACAGAGGTGTCAGCAGAGAGCACTGTGGTCAGACTGGAAAGAACTACACAACTTCCTCTGGAGCATACAGAAGCTGATAAGTACTGGAAGGATTAATATTTTTATACAGAAGTAATTTACAAATCTGTTTAACTTTCTGGCACCAACTGATTTGAAAACATTTTAATTCCTATGGTGTACCCCTTTATGTCAGTGTTTCCCAACCAGGGTGCTTCCCGCTGTTGCAAAACTACAACTCCCAGCATGCCTGGACAGCCATTGGCATGCTGGGAGTTGTAGTTTTGCAATCGCTGGAGGCGCCCTTGTTGGTAATGGTTACAATGCTGGGGAAATCTGTATAACTTTCTGGTACCAGTTGATTTCAAAATGTTTTTTTTTCTTCTTCTGGCGTACCTCTTTAAAGGGGTACTCTGGTGGAAAACATTTTAATTTCTTTTTCCAAATCAACTGGTGCCAGAAAGTTAAACAGATTTGTAAATTACTTCTATTAAAAAATCTTAATCCTTCCAGTACTTATCAGCTGCTGTATACTACAGAGGAAACAGTGCTCTCTGCTGACACCTCTGTCCGTGTCAGGAACTCTCCAGAGCAGGAGAGGTTTGCTATGGGGATTTGTTCCTGCTCTGGACAGTTCCTGACACGGACAGATGTGGCAGCAGAGAGCACTGTGGTTAGGCAGGAAAGAACTACACAACTTCCTGTGGAGCATACAGCAGCTGATAAGTACTGGAAGGGTTAAGATTTTTTAATAGAAGGAGTACCCCTTTAAGATGGTTCCAGTGTGTCCTCCTGAATGATTCGCTCATCCATCGGCCGCATATTCTCTATTACAGAGGAAGATGTACGGCTGGTGATTTTTTTGGTTAATCAGAATGATTGCTGGTCCAGTTACACGGGGTTATATCTGCTGATAATCGCCCCGTATTATAGGGCCCTAAGGGGGCACTTACTTTTTCACATATGGCCAGGTAAGGCTGCATTCACACCACGTTTTTGCAATACAGTTCACATATCAGGTTTTTGATTTAAAAAAACGGATTCCTCAAAACTGGACAAAACTGTATCAAAATGTGTGTACAAATTTTATTCCGTATACGGTTTGAAAAATGATTTAAGAAAAAAAAACGTATTAAGAAAAAAAAACGTATACGTCTTTAACTTTTCATTCCCTTATGAATAAAGTTTCACTTGTTTGATTGAAATTCTAAGAAAAAAACTGCAAAGTCAAAAACCGTATGGTGCAAACTGGATGGATCCGTGTGCACATACAGTTCTGTACGGTTCCCATTGACTCCCATGTTAAAAAAAGTATACGTTTCAATACGGTTTTTCACCTGGACAAAAAAACGTAGTAGGCTCCAGTTTTGGGTACCGGAAAAAACTGACAAACCGTACAGGACGCAAAACGGACACAACCTGATGCATGGTTTGGCATACGGTTTTCAATGGTGAGTCAATGCATACGGTTTTCAATACGGTTCCGTGCGGTTTTCACATTGAAGCCGTATACGGGGACTGTACTGCAAAAACGTGGTGTGAACCCGGCCTAAGGCTGAGAAATATTTTCCTGCTGTGGCGGATCCAGTTACCGGGCTCGGATCCTCCGTACGGTTTGTGCCGTCACATTTCGGCTCTGGGGGGAGACGCTCGTCTTTCACGTTGCCCAGTGATTGTCGTACGACATGGCCTCCGGCTGTTAGACGCCATTAATCTCCGACAGACGTGATTTATGGGGGGCGATTGTCTGTCGATGTCCGTCATTAAATAAACATTCGCTGGTAACTTCATACGGAAGAGACGCCTGATGAATTATTTGCAGGAATTAAAGGGTTATCTGCTCGGGGCAACTTTAAAATAAAGGAGGGGTCATCTGCGACAAAGGACCTGTCCGGTACCCCCTCCTGCGCATTGTATGGATTGACCCATTGATTTTAAAGGGGTACTCCACTGCCCCAGTGTCCGAAACATTTTGTTCTGAACGTTGGGTGCTGGCTACTGGGGTCGTGACGTCATGCACACGCCCCCAGGTGACGTCACACCATGCACCCTCAATGCAAGTATGTGGGAGGGGCCGTGGCGTGACGTCACTAGGGGGCGTGTGCATGACGTCACGACCCTCGCTGACTGCACCCTGCGTTCGGAACAAAATGTTCTGGGTGCTGGGGCAGTGGAGTACCCCTTTAAGGATCAGTCGTTGGAATGAATACTGATCGGGGGGATCCCAGCAATTGGCTTACCATTGGGGGACCCTCCAGTATTATACTGTGAAACCCCCTACTCCAGTGTTTCCCAACCAGGGTGCATCCAGCTGTTTCAAAACTTCAACTCCCAGCATGCCCAGACAGATAGAGCTGGAGGAGAGGTATATAAGTACTATATACTGGCCCGTGGAGATAGCAGCAGTATACAGATAGAGCTGGAGGGGAGGTTTATAACTACTATATATCCTGATCCCATAGCGATAGCAGCAGTATACAGATAGAGCTGGAGGGGAGGTGTATAACTACTATATATCCTGATCCTATAGAGACAGTAGCAGTATACAGATAGAGCTGGAGGGGGGGGGAGTATACCTACAATATATCCTTATCCCATACAGACAGCAGCAGTATACAGATAGAGCTGGGAGCTACCAGGAGATAGGGGATAGGTTGTGATGTCATCCTGTGGCTCACATGAAGTCAACTGACCCAGGACTGACCACTTCCTGTGATATATTAAAGGGGTACTCCACTGGAAAACATTTTCTCTTACATCAACTGGTGCCAGAAAGTTAAACAGATTTGTAAATTACTTCTAATTAAAAATCTTAATCCTTCCAGTACTTATCAGCTGCTGTATAATACACAGGAAGTTATTTTCTTTTTGAATTTCCTTTCTGTCTGACCACAGTGCTCTCTGCTGACACCTCTGTCCATGTCAGGAACTGTCCAGAGCAGGATAGTGTGCTATGGGGATTTGCTCCTACTCTGGACAGTTCCTGACATGGACAGAGGTGTCAGCAGAGAGCACTGTGGTCAGACAGAAAGGAAATTCCAAAAGGGAAAAAACTTCCTGTGGAGCATAGAGCAGCTAAGTACTGGAAGGATTAAGATTTTTAATTAGAAGTATTTTACAAATCTGTTTAACTTTCTGGCACCAGCTGATTAAAAAATAAATAAATAAAGTTTTCCAGCGGAGTACCCCTTTATGCACTGATTTTCAGACTGGTGGGTGCATGACCCAGTTACAGTAATGAAACACATGGATGCCGCTGTGCTGGAATAAAACAGATGGCGCTGTAGGACTAGTGATGGTGAGTTTGCATGATATGGGCAAAACAATAAGGGAGGGGGAAGGGAACCTGTCATCACTTTCATGCTGCCCGAACCATGAGTGATCAGGGCGTTCCCTAGCAGCTGCCCCTCGTCTTCCGACAGCACGCGGCCTCTTCTCGCCGCTCCACGCGGTTTACGGATTCATCGTCGCGCACTTTCATTATTCCCAGATGCAAAGTGTGAAATTCTCCTTAGAACAAGTGAATCAGGGCTTCAGATTCCGCCTACTGACTCCCAAATTACAAGGCTCACTTTCCACGCTCTGCATTTCCCTGCGCTGACTGCCATGGCAACCCACTGTTACGAGCGCCATCGGGACAATGCCAGAACGGTCACTGCGACTTTTTATTGAGCCATCAATGATTGGCCCTTTTTAACCGCTTCACAGCTGGAGTCTCAAAGCGCAACCCGGATATCAGAGACCCTGGGATGATGGATTTGCCTAAATGTGGATCATTTCCTAATTGTATCCTACCCGACCTGTAGGGGGCAGCGTGCGGCAGATCTAGAGTTTTAGTGCCCTTTCCCAGGCTCCCCACCAGTATAATGTATAGCAAATTGTGTTTCCCGACCTGTGCCTCTCCAGCTGTCACAAAACTACAACTCCAGGCCAGTGGTTGTTTTGTTTCATCCAGGGTGACTCCAGCTGTTGCAAACTAGAACTTACAGCATTCCCAGCTTTAAGGGCACTCTGGGAGTCGTAGTTTTGCAGCAGCTGGAGGCACCCTGGAAAGACTGCCTTAGGCTGTTGCATTCAAGTGCTGGAATGTTGCCCATTCTATTGCTCTCCATCTATGGCAAAACTACAACTCCCATCATTCCCTTAATGCCCATTGGCTGTTGCCTGCAAACATTTGCATGTTTCCAAACTCATGACCTTTCAGAGGTTGCAAAACTACAACTCCCATCATGCCCTGAAAGCCTCAGGCCAGGGTTTCCCAATGGAGGGGACTCAAGCTGTTGCAAAATTACAACTCCCATCATGCTGAAAACCTTTGGCCAGTGTTATTTTTATTTTTTTATAAACCAAGGTGCCTCAAGCTGTTGCAAAACTACAACTCCCAGCATGCCCTGAAAGCCTCAGGCCAGTGTTTCCCAATGAGTGTGCCTTCAGCTGTTGCAAAACTACAATTCCCATCATGCCCTGAAAGCCTTAGGCCAGTGTTTTCCAACCAGGGTGCCTCCAGCTGTTGCAAAACTACAACTCCCATCATGCCCTGAAAACCTTAATCCAGTGTTTCCCAATGAGGGTGCCTACAGCTGTTGCAAAACTACAACTCCCAGCATGCCCGGACAGCCAACGGCTGTCCGGGCATGCTGGGAGTTGTAGTTTTGCAACATCTGTAGGCACCCTTATTAGGAAACACTACAAGTCTTTAAACTGTAGACTTTTAGCTGTTAAAAAACTACAACTCCCAGCATGCTCGGACAGGAAAGGCAGGAGATTGAGAGCCACAGGTTGGGAGACACTGATATATTGAAATATTCTTGTTTCCATCCAGTGGCTAGAAATTCACCGTACGCTAATCTCACAGCTGAGGGTTTGTTACAGTGTATCAGTGCACCTATCTATCAGCCTAGGAACCCAGGCAGCAGAGTTTCGTGCCGCCGGCTGTACACAGAGGCCGGGGCCGAGACGCTGCCTCCTCCTGTTACCTAGGAGGCGATGGCTTGTTACTCCGTCCCTGAGGAGGAAATGAAACGTTAAAGCGCGTTCCCTACGGTAAAAACCGCGAGGACGACCAGAACCGACACAACACGTCTCCGCTGCTCAGCTTCATTCTGGTCAGTTGAATTGAGCTGCAATACCGCGCACCACCTGAGGACAGGAGTGGCGCTCTTTCTGTAAGACAACCCCTATTAAATGGTATATACAGGTGTTTCCCATCCAGCTGCCTCCAGGTGTTGTAAAACTGCAACTCCCAGCATGCCCGGACAGCCGTTAAAAAGAATATAGGTGCTAAATTACAAAAACAGCGCCACCCCTGTCCTTAGGTGGTGTGTGGTATTACAGCTCAGATTCATTCTGGTCAGTCGAACTGCACTGCAATACCGCGCACCACCTGAGGACAAGAGTGGCGCTATTTCTGTAAGACAACCCCTTTTAAATGGTATATACCAGTGTTTCCCATCCAGCTGCCTCCAGCTGTAGTAAAACTACAACTCCCAGCATGCCCGGACAGCCAACGGCTGTCCGGGCATGGTGGGAGTTGTAGTTTTGCAACAGCTGGAGGCACCCTAGTTGGGAAACACTGAGATAGAAAGCCTTTAGCCGTCAGGGAATGCTGGGAGTTGTAGTTATGCAACAGCTGGAGGCACCCTGGTTGGGAAACACTGAGATAGAAAGCCTTTAGCCATCAGGGAATGCTGGGAGTTGTAGTTATGCAACAGCTGGAGGCACCCTGGTTGAGAAAACACTGGTATTTATACATATATCTCATTGCTCCTCTCCCCTCGGCTGCCGTACGGCGCGGTCGGAGGATCGGATTCCCCCTCTCCTGGAGAGAACAGACGGTGGATTTGACAGCGGTGGCGGTCTCATGGCGTCCTGTTACATCCCGCTCATCGCCATAAAGACGCCTTTATAGAGTTTGATCAGTAAATGAGAACATTACTGTTAGGTCACAGAATCTGACATGTCACGGCGCCCCCTGCTGGTTCAATGTTTGTGCATTATAGTCTGATATATAACTCTATGGATAATGAAGCACTATGGGACTTTCTTTTTCTTGCTTCTGTAGTGCAGCATAGGCTTTTATTAGAGAATAGCGTAGAGGTTCTTGTGTATACGTTGTGCTTACCTGCTTTAACTGATGTGGCAGGCATGGAGTTTACAGCCATACTGAATGCAATTTCATCACTGAAATGATTTCTTACATTTCCCATGAATCCTTTGGCTTTGCAGAGAGAGAGAGGGGTGTGAAGTCTTATCACTGCACCTGGTCATTTAATTAGACTGCAAGATCACCCAGGTGAACCAAGACTCATAAGTGGGTTAGGGTCAGTTCCCCTGCGGATTGGGGATAAGTGTCTTATCGCGGGGGGGATTCCGACAGCTGGGAAACCCCGTCATCTCCTGCTAATGCGCGAGTCATCGCCCTCACCATACAGTTCTGCAGTTCTGCTGCTCCCTATATACAACAATATACCTACTATAATACTGCCTCCTATGTACAAGAATATAACTACTATAATACTGCTCCTATATACAAGAATATAACTACTATAATACTGCTCCTATATACAAGAATATAACTACTATAATACTGCTCTTATATACAAGAATATAACTACTATAATACTGCTCCTATATACAAGAATATAACTACTATAATACTGCTCCTATATACAAGAATATAACTACTATAATACTGCTCCTATATACAAGAATATAACTACTATAATACTGCTCCTATATACAAGAATATAACTACTATAATACTGCTCCTATATACAAGAATATAACTGCTATAATACTGCTCCTATATACAACAATATACCTACTATAATACTGCCTCCTATGTACAAGAATATAACTACTATAATACTGCTCCTATATACAAGAATATAACTACTATAATACTGCTCCTATATACAAGAATATAACTACTATAATACTGCTCTTATATACAAGAATATAACTACTATAATACTGCTCTTATATACAAGAATATAACTACTATAATACTGCCTCCTATATACAAGAATATAACTACGATAATACTGCTCCTATATACAAGAATATAACTACTATAATACTGCTCCTATATACAAGAATATAACTACTATAATACTGCTCCTATATACAAGAATATAACTGCTATAATACTGCTCCTATATACAACAATATACCTACTATAATACTGCCTCCTATGTACAAGAATATAACTACTATAATACTGCTCCTATATACAAGAATATAACTACTATAATACTGCTCCTATATACAAGAATATAACTACTATAATACTGCTCTTATATACAAGAATATAACTACTATAATACTGCTCTTATATACAAGAATATAACTACTATAATACTGCCTCCTATATACAAGAATATAACTACGATAATACTGCTCCTATATACAAGAATATAACTACTATAATACTGCTCCTATATACAAGAATATAACTACTATAATACTGCTCCTATATACAAGAATATAACTGCTATAATACTGCTCGTATATGCAAGAATATAACTACTCTAATACTGCCCCCTATATACAAGAATATAACTACTATAATACTGCTCCTATATACAAGAATATAACTACTATAATACTGCTCCTATATACAAGAATATAACTACTATAATACTGCTCCTATATACAAGAATATATCTACTATAATACTGCTCCTATATACAAGAATATAACTACTATCATACTGCTCCTATATACAAGAATATAACTACTATAATACTGCTCCTATATACAAGAATATAACTACTATAATACTGCTCCTATATACAAGAATATAACTACTATAATACTGCCTCATATATACAAGAATATAACTACTATAATACTGCCTCCTATATACAAGAATATAACTACTATAATACTGCTCCTATATACAAGAATATAACTACTATAATACTGCTCATATACACAAGAATATAACTACTATAATACTGCTCCTATATACAAGAATATAACTACTATAATACTGCCTCCTATATACAAGAATATATCTACTATAATACTGCTCCTATATACAAGAATATAACTACTGTTACGCCTAGCGCTCCGGGTCTCCGCTCCTCCCCGGAGCGCTCACGGCGTCTTTCTCCCTGCAGCTCCCCGGTCAGTCCCGCTGACCGGGAGCGCTGCACTGTCATGGCCGTTGGGGATGCGATTCGCACAGCGGGACGCGCCGGCTCGCGAATCGCATCCCAGGTCACTTACCCGTTCCCGTCCCCTGCTGTCATGTGCTGGCGCGCGCGGCTCCGCTCTCTAGGGCGCGCGCGCGCCAGCTCCCTGAGACTTAAAGGGCCAGTGCACCAATGATTGGTGCCTGGCCCAATTAGTCTAATTGGCTTCCACCTGGTCCCTGACTATATCTAACCTCCTCCCATGCCCTCCCTTGCCGGATCTTGTTGCCTTGTGCCTAGTGAAAGCGTATTGTGTGTCTAAAGCCTGTGTACCAGAACTTCTGCTATCCACCCTGACTACGAACCTTGCCGCCTGCCCCCGACCTTCTGCTACGTCCGACCTTGCTTCTGTCTACTCCCTTGTACCTCGCCTATCATCAGCAGTCAGAGAGGTGACCCGTTGCTAGTGGATACGACCTGGTCACTACCGCCGCAGCAAGACCATCCCGCTTTGCGGCGGGCTCTGGTGAACACCAGTAGTGACTTAGAACCGGTCCACTAGCGCGGTCCTCGCCAATCCCTCTCTGGCACAGAGGATCCACTACCTGCCAGCCGGCATCGTGACAGTAGATCCGGCCATGGATCCCGCTGACGTCCCTCTGCCTTATATCTCTGATATCACCACGGTGGTCGCCCAGCAATCCCGACAGATCGCCCATCTAACCCACCAGCTGTCGGAAGTATTCACCATTGTGCAGCAACTTCAGTCGCAACTTCAGCAGCAATCATCTCCTCCGCCAGCTCCTGCACCCCTTCCGCAGCGAGTGGCCACTCCTAGCCTCCGCCTGTCCTTGCCGGACAAATTTAATGGGGACTCTAAGTTTTGCCGTGGCTTTCTTTCGCAATGTTCCCTGCACATGGAGATGATGTCGGACCAGTTTCCTACTGAAAGGTCTAAGGTGGCTTTCGTAGTCAGCCTTCTGTCTGGAAAAGCCCTGTCATGGGCCACACCGCTCTGGGACCGCAATGACCCCGTCACTGCCTCTGTACACTCCTTCTTCTCGGAAATTCGAAGTGTCTTTGAGGAACCTGCCCGAGCCTCTTCTGCTGAGACTGCCCTGCTGAACCTGGTCCAGGGTAATTCTTCCGTTGGCGAGTACGCCATACAATTCCGTACTCTTGCTTCTGAACTATCCTGGAATAATGAGGCCCTCTGCGCGACCTTTAAAAAAGGCCTATCCAGCAACATTAAAGATGTTCTGGCCGCACGAGAGACTCCTGCTAACCTACATGAACTCATTCATCTAGCCACTCGCATTGACATGCGTTTTTCTGAGAGACATCAAGAGCTCCGCCAGGAAAAAGACTTAGATCTCTGGACACCTCTCCCACAGTCTCCACTGCAATCTGCGCCTAGGCCTCCCGCCGAGGAAGCCATGCAAGTGGATCGGTCTCGCCTGACCCTGGAAGAGAGGAATCGCCGTAAGGAAGAGAATCTTTGTCTGTACTGTGCCAGTACCGAACATTTTTTGGTGGATTGCCCTATCCGTCCTCCACGTCTGGGAAACGCACGCTCGCACCCAGCTCTCGTGGGTGTGGCGTCTCTGGATGCTAAGTCGGCTTCTCCACGTCTCACGGTGCCTGTACGGATTTCTACTTCAGCCAGCTCTTCCCTCTCAGCCGTGGCCTGCCTGGACTCTGGTGCTTCTGGGAATTTTATTCGGGAGTCCTTAGTGAATAAATTCCGCATTCCGATGACCCGTCTTGTCAAGCCACTCCACATTTCCGCGGTCAACGGAGCCAGGTTGGATTGCACCGTGCGTTACCGCACGGAGCCCCTCCTAATGTGCATCGGACCTCATCACGAGAAAATTGAATTTTTGGTCCTTCCCAATTGCACTTCCGAAATTCTCCTTGGACTACCCTGGCTTCTACACCATTCCCCAACCCTGGACTGGTCCACTGGGGAGATCAAGAGTTGGGGTCCCTCTTGTTCCAAGGACTGCCTTAAACCGGTTCCCAATACTCCCTGCCGTGACCCTGTGGTTCCTCCTGTATCCGGTCCCCCTAAGGTCGTTAGGGACTCTGCCTGCCACAGAAAATGCCTCTCCCCCCCTCCCAGTCCCTTCAGGCAAGCCTCTGTGTCCCCTCATGGCTCCCGTCCTTGTGTCTCCCTGCCCCGTGCCAAGCTTCACCCTCTGCCCTCCCTCCCCATTCCTACTCCTGCTGTACTGCCTGCCATTGAGGAAACCATCCATTCCTTCCCGGTGTCCTCATCCCAGGGGAGGCAGTCACCGGACAAAAAAAAGGGGAGACCTAAGGGGGGGGGGTACTGTTACGCCTAGCGCTCCGGGTCCCCGCTCCTCCCCGGAGCGCTCACGGCGTCTTTCTCCCTGCAGCTCCCCGGTCAGTCCCGCTGACCGGGAGCGCTGCACTGTCATGGCCGTTGGGGATGCGATTCGCACAGCGGGACGCGCCCGCTCGCGAATCGCATCCCAGGTCACTTACCCGTTCCCGTCCCCTGCTGTCATGTGCTGGCGCGCGCGGCTCCGCTCTCTAGGGCGCGCGCGCGCCAGCTCCCTGAGACTTAAAGGGCCAGTGCACCAATGATTGGTGCCTGGCCCAATTAGTCTAATTGGCTTCCACCTGGTCCCTGACTATATCTAACCTCCTCCCATGCACTCCCTTGCCGGATCTTGTTGCCCTTGTGCCTAGTGAAAGCGTATTGTGTGTCTAAAGCCTGTGTACCAGAACTTCTGCTATCCACCCTGACTACGAACCTTGCCGCCTGCCCCCGACCTTCTGCTACGTCCGACCTTGCTTCTGTCTACTCCCTTGTACCTCGCCTATCATCAGCAGTCAGAGAGGTGACCCGTTGCTAGTGGATACGACCTGGTCACTACCGCCGCAGCAAGACCATCCCGCTTTGCGGCGGGCTCTGGTGAACACCAGTAGTGACTTAGAACCGGTCCACTAGCGCGGTCCTCGCCAATCCCTCTCTGGCACAGAGGATCCACTACCTGCCAGCCGGCATCGTGACAACTACTATAATACTGCTCCTATATACAAGAATATAACTACTATAATACTGCCCCTATATACAAGAATATATCTACTATAATACTGCTCATATACACAAGAATATAACTACTATAATACTGCTCCTATATACAAGAATATAACTACTATAATACTGCCCCTATATACAAGAATATAACTACTATAATGCTGCTCCTATATACAAGAATATAACTACTATAATACTGCTCCTATATACAAGAATATAACTACTATAATACTGCTCCTATATACAAGAATATAACTACTATAATACTGCCTCCTATATACAAGAATATAACTACTATAATACTGCTCCTATATACAAGAATATAACTACTATAATACTGCCTCCTATATACAAGAATATAACTACTATAATACTGCTCCTATATACAAGAATATAACTCCTATAATACTGCTCCTATATACAAGAATATAACTACTATAATACTGCTCCTATATACAAGAATATAACTACTATAATACTGCCCCTATATACAAGAATATAACTCCTATAATACTGCTCCTATATACAAGAATATAACTACTATAATACTGCTCCTATATACAAGAATATAACTACTATAATACTGCACCTATATACAAGAATATAACTACTATAATACTGATCCTATATACAAGAATATAACTACTATAATACTTCCCCTATATACAAGAATATAACTACTATAATACTGCTCCTATATACAAGAATATAACTACTATAATACTGCTCCTATATACAAGAATATAACTACTATAATGCTGCTCCTATATACAAGAATATAACTACTATAATACTGCTCCTATATACAAGAATATAACTACTATAATACTGCCTCCTATATACAAGAATATAACTACTATAATACTGCTCCTATATACAAGAATATAACTACTATAATACTGCTCCTATATACAGGAATATAACTACTATAATACTGCTCCTATATACAAGAATATAACTCCTATAATACTGCTCCTATATACAAGAATATAACTACTATAATACTGCCCCTATATACAAGAATATAACTCCTATAATACTGCTCCTATATACAAGAATATAACTCCTATAATACTGCCCCTATATACAAGAATATAACTCCTATAATACTGCTCCTATGATGACTACTTGGCAGTAGGTTTCCTATGTCTCCTGAGCTCCGTTCAGGTCACATTCACACTATAAATAGAATAGACCGGGAGCTTATTACGGGTTCGGAGATTATAATTGAATGATTACTGGTAATGGATTTTACAGAACAGCTTCTCCTGCCGCAGCTTTGAAGAATGGGGATAAGTGGATCCCGTACTGCGCACATTTCCCAAATCTTTTAGGCAGTTTGGTCGCTCAGAAGCTCTGCACTCTCTACGTCAGTGGTCTCAAACTGTGGCCCTCCAGATGTTGCAAAACCTCAACTCCCAGCATGCCCGGACAGCCAACGGCTGTCCGGGCTTGCTGGGAGTTGAAGTTTTGAAACATCTGGAGGATTGCAGTTTGAAGACCACTGCACAAAGGTATGAGATGAGAGGGAAGCCTTGATTTACTTTTCAGGGACAGTATGGAAAAGGCAGATAGGCTTTCGGCTGTCTGGGCATGCTGGGAGTTAAGGTTTCGCAACATCTGGAGGGCCACAGTGTGAGACCACTGCTTTACTGTATAATGTAAAGTAATGTACCGTAATGCGATCCTATAGGCCGAAATATACGAACTTCCCAGGCGTCTCCTCTTCTTCCCTCGTCCCTTCTACAAAGAATTAATTCAGGAAAATGTTCTATAAACTTGGAGGAAGAAGAAGAACAGAAGGAACCTGCGAGTATTCTTATCAATGCCAAGAAGAAGGGAAGAAATGGGCACAAAATAGTCATTATGTAACATTGTGAAGATGTATATACACAGTGACCCCCACCAGCAGAATAGTGAGTGCAGCTCTGGAGTATAATAAAGGATATAACTCAGGATCAGTACAGGATAAGTAATGTAATGTATGTACAGTGACCCCACCAGCAGAATAGTGAGTACAGCTCTGGAGTATAATACAGGATATAACTCAGGATCAGTACAGGATAAGTAATGTAATGTATGTACACAGTGACCTCACCAGCAGAATAGTGAGTACAGCTCTGGAGTATAATACAGGATATAACTCAGGATCAGTACAGGATAAGTAATGTAATGTATGTACAGTGACCCCACCAGCAGAATAGTGAGTACAGCTCTGGAGTATAATACAGGATATAACTCAGGATCAGTACAGGATAAGTAATGTAATGTATGTACACAGTGACCTCACCAGCAGAATAGTGAGTACAGCTCTGGTGTATAATACAGGATATAATTCAGGATCAGTACAGGATAAGTAATGTAATGTATGTACACAGTGATCTCATCAGCAGAATAGTGAGTACAGCTCTGGAGTATAATACAGGATATAACTCAGGATCAGTACAGGATAAGTAATGTAATGTATGTACACAGTGACCTCACCAGCAGAATAGTGAGTACAGCTCTGGAGTATAATACAGGATATAACTTAGGATCAGTACAGGATAAGTAATGTAATGTATGTACACAGTGACCTCACCAGCAGAATAGTGAGTGCAGCTCTGGAGTATAATACGGGATATAACTCAGGATCAGTACAGGATAAGTAATGTAATGTATGTACACAGTGACCTCACCAGCAGAATAGTGAGTACTGCTCTGGAGTATAATTCAGGATATAACTCAGGATCAGTACAGGATAAGTAATGTAATGTATGTACACAGTGATCTCACCAGCAGAATAGTGAGTGCAGCTCTGGAGTATAATACAGGATATAACTCAGGATCATTACAGGATAAGTAATGTAATGTATGTACACAGTGACCCCTCCAGCAGAATAGTGAGTACAGCTCTGGAGTATAATACAGGATATAACTCAGGATCAGTACAGGATAAGTAATGTATGTACACAGTGACCCCACCAGCAGAATAGTGAGTACAGCTCTGGAGTATAATACAGGATATAACTCAGGATCAGTACAGGATAAGTAATGTATGTACACAGTGACCTCACCAGCAGAATAGTGAGTGCAGCTCTGGGGTATAATACAGGATATAACTCAGGATCAGTACAGGATAAGTAATGTAATGTATGTACACAGTGACCTCACCAGCAGAATAGTGAGTGCAGCTCTGGAGTATAATACAGGATATAACTCAGGATCAGTACAGGATAAGTAATGTAATATATGTACACAGTGACCTCACCAGCAGAATAGTGAGTGCAGCTCTGGAGTATAATACAGGATATAACTCAGGATCAGTACAGGATAAGTAATGTAATGTATGTACACAGTGACCTCACCAGCAGAATAGTGAGTACAGCTCTGGGGTATAATACAGGATATAACTCAGGATCAGTACAGGATAAGTAATGTAATGTATGTACACAGTGACCTCACCAGCAGAACAGTGAGTACAGCTCTGGAGTATAATACGTAGTTAGACCCTATAGAAATTCATTGTGCAGTCGCCGTCAGATGTTTCTATTCTTTTTGTCTTGTTTTCTGGCCCCGTTCCGCGTTGGAATCTCCAGAACATTAATAACATTTTTTTTGGCTGGTTTCCGCCCGGTGCAGATGTTCCAAGGGCAGCGAGCGGATCAATTACCATTTACAGACAGAAGATATTGATGATCGTATCCGCCCCGGACTATCTCAGCATTTCCAATAGGATTATCATATAGTACGAGGCCCGGAGTGTAATGTAATGAGAGGCGTGTATGAGTCACTTATGTTACTCTGTATATCAGTGTGCCTCCAGATGTTGCAAAACTACAACTCCCAGCATGCCGTTGGCTGTCCGGGCATGCTGGGAGTTATAGTTTTGCAACAGCTGGAGGCACCCTGGTAGGGAAACACTGGTCTAAGGGAATGCTCCTTTTTCTATAATATGGAGCCAATTCCCTTCAGGAAGCCTGAAACGCTTAGGACCTATTCTCCTTACATTGCAGCTCTCTTTAGGACACAGCGCCAACCCCATTCAGTAGGTTTTGTCTGGTATTGCGGCCTGGCCTCATTGATTCCAGACAGTGACCTACCCACCACCACATCCGTCCGTGGTCACGTCCTGTAGTTGAGTCTGTTTAGTTTCGCCGGAGTACCCCTTTCTTTAATGAGGCTGAAGTGCAATACCAAGCCAAACCTGTAGGCAGGGATGGCGCTATTTTTGGAATAAAGCAGCAATATTTTGTTTTACCAGGACAACACCTTTGGCCATGATCACACGGCGGATACTTTGCAGAATGTCCAGACGTTTTACTAATAGCCGGCGCAGAATTTCCTAAGCTGTCCCTAGAAACACTCTCCTTGCCTACTTGCCCTAACCGGTGGATCGACGACCACGGTGCCGGTCCCTACCTGAGCTAAAGTGCAGTGGGAGTAAAAACAAATAATATGCATAGTTGGTCACAGGCCAGAAACATAACAGGAAAACTACCAAACAGCCAGATAAACCAGACAGAATATAAACATACTAACAGGGCAGAATATAGTGTACTAACAAACAGTTCAGAAACCGTAATCCAGATGAATGACAAATATGAATAAATGAACTAGACAAGGTATAGAATTAGGAAACAGCAGAAACCAGGAAATGCAGGGGATGAACAGAAAAACTGAATGTTAAACACTAAAATGATCAGGAACATAGAACACTGATCACATTGGACTCATAACTAACAAACAGATTAAAGGGGTATTCCATAAAATTCCAGAAAATTAAACAGATTTATAAATTACTTCTATTAAAAAATCTTAATCCTTCCAATAATTATCAGCTGGTGAAGTTGAGTTGTTCTGTTCTGTCTGGCGACAGTGCTCTCTGCTGACATCTCTGTCTCAGGAACTGCACAGAGTAGAAGAGGTTTGCTATTGGGATTTGCTTTTACTCTGGACAGTTCCCGAGACAGGTGTCATCAGAGAGCACTTAGAAAGGAACAACTCAACTGAACACTAAATGGATGAAACGGACTGTCTGAACAGACTCCACAAAACCAAACTCCACCATGTGGAGGGACACGGATCAGAATACTAGACAGGATATTTTTCCAGATACAAAACTCACAGTGTGAACACAGACTAAGATACAAGGCACAAGCAGGACAGACATACAATAATCCTAAAAACAGACAATTGTACTTCAGACTAAAATCTACAATAAACAAGAATATTAACCATGGTTTAAAACTCAGAAATATTACAAGATAAATACAAAGTGCATGATAAGCAGACATGGTCAGAGTTGCACAAAATCTAAGGTGCATGATACAACATAGACGTGGTCAGAATAGTTCAATCACCAGCAACCAGAGTGCAGCAGAGCTAGGGCTTTAAAGCCACACCCGAGCTGCAATTGGATGAGAACAATAACTCTTCCAAAGATAGGAAGAACTACACATAAACTGCCCAAACATAAAAACCAGTGTCTGAACAGACCCCGAGACATTAAAACACAAAAACAAATAAAAGGACATTACAATCTCCCCATGTGTGATGGAAATTCTCATTTCTGATTTATTTTCCTTTCGCCGTCTGTGTTTTCTTCTGAATCGGTAGTTGACCATTTGCCCATAGCAACTAGGGTTGCCACCTATTTTACCAGCACAGCCAGTATTTTGGTCACCCTGACGGTACTTTTATATTAAAAGTACGGGCAATACAATGGTCGGTATTTATCCAACCAATCCTCCAACTCCCGGAATGTTGCACCATAACCTATACCAGTGTTTCCCAACCAGAGCGCCTCCAGCTGTTGCAAAACCGCAACTCCCATGCTGGGAGTGGTAGTTTTGCAACAGCTGGAGGCACCCCTAGTTGGGAAACACTGACCTATACTATATACTACTATATAGTCCAAGATGCTGGGAGTTGTATTTCTGCAACAGCTGGAGGCACCCCTGGTTGGGAAACACTGACCTATACTATATACTACTATATAGTCCAACATGCTGGGAGTTGTAGTTTTGCAACAGCTGGAGGCACCCCTAGTTGCAAACTACTGACCTATACTATTATATAGTCCAACATGCTGGGAGTTGTAGTTTTGCAACTGCTGGAGGCACCCTGGTTGGGTAACACTGACCTATACTATATACTACTATATAGTCCAACATGCTGGGAGTTGTAGTTCTGCAACAGCTGGAGGCACCCCTGGTTGGGAAACACTGACCTATACTATATACTACTATATAGTCCAACATTTTGGGAGTTGTAGTTTTCCTTTGGGGCAGCTACTGAGCCACAGGCTATATCAGGGCATGCTGGGAGTTGTAGTTAGTAACTAACTGCAACTCCCGAACGTGATAAAAAAAAAGGCGATCAAAAAGTCCCATCAACAAAAATGGTCCTGTTAGAAACCACAGATCGGGGCGCAAAAATAATGAGCCTCATACAGCCCCGTATGAGGAGAAATAAAAAAGTTATAGGGTCAGAAAAAGACAAAATCCCCCCCCCCCCCCCCCGATTATGTGTATCCTGTGATGTCACGCATATATAATTAATTATGCAAATTAACAGGTATTTTTTCTTATAAGAAGGGGGGGAAACCGTAATAGCAACCAATCAGATCGCTTATTTCATTTTTCACAGGCCTTTTCAGAAATGAAAGAAGCGATCTGATTGGTTGCTATGGACAACTGGGCAAGTTCTCCTCCGTATAGGTTTTGATAAATCTCCCCTATTGTATATGGCAGTGGTCTTCAACCTGGGACCTCCAGATGTTGCGAAACTACAACTCCCAGCATGTTGGACTATATAGTAGTATATAGTACAGGTCAGTGTTTCCTTACCAGGGGTGCCTCCAGCTGTTGCAAAACTACAACTGCCAGCATGCCCGGACAGCCAACGGCTGTCCGGGCATGCTGGCAGTTGTAGTTTTGCAACATCTGGAGGTCCCCAGGTTGAAGACCACTGGTATATGGCTTATTTTTATCACTGTATACACAGGACCCCCCCCCCCCCCCCCTATATAGCTGCGACTACAGCTCTGAAGGACTGAACGCCGTCATATTGAAGGACTATAATAACCAGCAAATAGTCTGTTAACCATTTCTTTGCTGGTCTTGGATTGGCATTCGCGTACAGCGACACATAGCGCTGGACGCAATGGCCGAAACGCCACGAAACGTAGTGTGACCGTTCCCCATCAGTGGAAAAAGGGTTAATGAATCTTCCTCCCCTACTTTATTGTTTGCCATGGAAATAAGCGCTGTGCGATCTGTGATTCACCGAGATGCATGGAGACGCGGCGCGGGGACGTGGCGACCTGATGGGATGGATGTTCAGTGACAGCGTCGGGTGTGAGATGAGACCGCGCGCCGGAGCCCCCCCAGACAGAGCCGTGTGTAGTATGTGGGGTATATTCACGTATACGGCTTAGTCACCGCAGATAATACGGCCGCCTGTGTCACGCGGAGGGGATGATTCAGCGGTATCCTAAATGTATTAAAGGAGAACTCCGCCCCGTTAGAAAACTGAACGTCTGGTGCAGAGTCTCATGACCCTAGAGCAGTGGTCTCCAAACGGGGGACCTACAGATGTTCCAAAACTACAACTCCCAACATTGCCTGGAGGTCCCTGGTTTGGAGACCACAATCCTAGAGGATACTTTCACGTGCGTCGGTTACGCTGGCGATTTTACGTGCGGATTTGAGTGCCAAAAACCTGCATTGCATTAGGGCACGTTCACATGGGTGGGTTTTTTTCTGCCGGAAAAGTTTGGCGCAGAATTTGCGGTAGTTTTCTAAAACGATTTTTTATTTTTTTTGGTGACATGGACCAGCGTCATACAGTGTATATATATATATATATATATATATATATATATATATATATATAGTGTACAGCAGTCTTTCCCAACCAGGGTGCCTCCAGCTGTTGCAAAACTACAACTCCCAGCATGCCCGGACAGCCAAAGGCTGTCCGGGCATGCTGGGAGTTGTAGTTTTGCAACAGCTGGAGGCACCCTGGTTGGGGAACGCTGGTTTACTGCATGGATTCCTATTAAAGGGGTACTCCAATAGAAAACTTTATTTTTTTAATCAACTGGTGCCAGAAAGTTAAGCAGATTTGTAAATTACTTCTATTAAAAAATCTTAATCCTTCCAGTACTTATTAGCTGCTGAATACTACAGAGGACATTTTTTTCTTTATGGAACACAGAGCTCTCTGCTGACATCACGAGCACAGTGCTCTCTGCTGACACCTCTGTCCATTTTAGGAACTGTCCAGAGCAGCATATGTTTTCTATGGGGATTTTCTCCTACTCTGGACAGTTCTTAAAATGGACAGAGATGTCAGCAGAGAGCACTGTGCTCGTGATGTCAGCAGAGAGCTCTGTGTTCCAAAAAGAAAAGAATTTCCTCTGTAGTATTCAGCAGCTAATAAGTACTGGAAAGATTAAGATTTTTTATAGAAGTCATTTTACAAATCTGTTTAACTTTCTGGCACCAGTTGATTTAAAAAAAAAAAAAAAAATGTTTTCCACCGGAGTACCCCTTTAAAGATTATATGCCACTGGAAATCACATGGATTTTGTTGCAGAAAAGGTAGGAATCTGCATTCATTTTCATTATGTGAATGGGGCCATTATACCAGCCGTGTGAGAATTTATTTTAACCCCTTAAAGAGGTATTCCACCCCTATCCAAAGGATAGGGGATAACATGTCTGATTGCAGGGGGTCCAGCCGCTGGGACCCCCCGCGATCTTTAGGCCAGCGCTGCGGCGTTATGGTCACGGAAGCCTGGGGTGTCCATGATTGTGACGTCACTCCACACCCCCTCCATTAATGTCTATGGGGAGCGACGGCCAGTACACAGCCATCACACCTCCTCCCTTAGACATGAATGGAGGGGGCGCGGCGGTTGTGATCACCAGTCATCCAGCACGGAGCGGACTTCGTTCCATGCACCGGATGACTGGGGCGCCACGGCAGAGATCGTGGGGGTTCCTATCCTCTGGATAGGAGATGACATGTCTAGCAGCGGAGTACCCCATTAAGGATGCAGTCAATTTTCATATTTAAAATTTTTTTATTTATTTATCTTTTTATTTATTTTTTATTCCTTGCATTTTAATAGCCATATCCCTTTTATTTTTCCATCCACAGACCCATATAAGGGCTTTTTTTTTTTTTTGCGTGACCAATTACGCCTTTCATTTCAACATGAAATATGCTGCGAAACTGAAATAAAATTATAAATTATACCCAATAGATTTTTTTTGTACTATGTACTAGTTTAAATTTGTTAATGTTTTTAAAATAAGTATTTATAAAAAAAAAAAAAAAAAAAAAAAGCCCTTTTCTGACTCCTATAACTTTTTTTAGTTTAACACCTTTGGAGCTGTGGGTTTGTGTATGATAGGGGAGGAATAAATTTGAGTCATTTTTTGGGCTGTGATCTTTAGTATTTATCTGTACCAATTTAACGGAGATCGAACTTTTTGATTTATTTATTTTTTTATTTTTTTTCTGGTATGTGATGTCGCCAAAAAAAGACAAATCCAAAATCTGGAATTTTGGTTTGTTCTTGCCAATCACTGTGCGGGATGAATAATGTTATATTTTAAATATTTTGTTATTATTTTATTATTATTATTATTATTATTATGTTTGTGTGTGTGTATAAATATATATATATATATATATATATATATATATATATATATATTATTTAAAACTTATTATATTTTTTTTACGATTTTTTTTTTAATCTCTCTAGGGGACTTGTATGAGAAATCATTTGATTGCTTATACAGATAATGATCCATTAAATCAGGGCTCTATTTCTACAGCCTGCCATAGTCAGCCAGGAGCCTCCAGGTTTTGGGTTGGCTCAAGGATATATCCGTCATGTTTCATTAAGGGGTTAAGGAATCTCTTTCATACAATAAAAGAATTTGCACAAAATACTAGCAGAAATTGATATTAATTGATATTAATGCCACAGTAGATCAGTCCATGCTACAGTTTTTTTTAACCAGGGTGCCTCCTGCTGTTGCAAAACTACAACAACTACAAAAACTACAAAGGCTGTCTGGGCATGCTGGGAGTTGTAGTTTTGCAGCATCAGGAGCAGAATTCTTCCAGGTTTTAGTCACATTACTGTAACTTCCGGAGATTTACTATATTTCCTGCAGATGACGATTTATTTCAGCTTGAATTGTTTCTGTCTTCCAGCTCCGGCCAAGATATCCAAGGAACGAGCGTTGTGGCTAATTTGCCTGTGCTTATCCGGCAGAATCCCTCTGAGACGCTGAGAAGGGTGGTGCCAAAAATCCGAGTAAGTAATTATGTCATTGTATTCACTCCAGCGTGACCAAGCACAAAAACACCAAGGCCTCCTGTGTATACCTGTCCAGGGGGTCAGACCGTGACAACCCTTATGTTAATTGAGAAAAATTATAGTGAAATAAATGCTGCTTGTCGATACAAGGGAGCAGGGTAGGAAAGCGTTAATATTTAGCAAGGGGAGAAATGGGGGATGTTCTGTGACAACTTAGTGAAGGGTGGGTGCCTATCTAATTTCTGAATGGTGAAATTCTAAAACGGTCAGTGATATGGAAACTGATACCAGGATAAGAACCATATGACTGGCAGGTGACAGGTTTAGTCCAGCACAGGGACCGTCCCCCAGTTGATAGTCCGCTACCAAGGGCGGATTGTCAAGTAGACAGAGACAGTGGTCCGGGTGAGAGCAGAGCCTCCCTATTCCTTGCCTAACATGAAAATATCATTGGCAGGTGACACCAAGATAAGAAACATGTAGCTGGCAGGTGACACCAAGATAAGAAACATGTCGCTGACAGGTGACACAGGATAAGAACCATATCACTGGCAGGTGACACTATATCTGTAACAATCACTCTTGGTCAGGCTTTCCATGCTGCTCTCTGGTCAGTGAGGAGTTAAAGGCAGCGGACCAATCAGCTGCTGAGGTGGGGTATTTGAATCCTGATCTTTCCTTTACCTTGGCTTTTATCCTGACTTTCCCTTTACCTTTGCTTATATCCTGACACGTTTTCCTAACTTTCACTGTTTTTTTTTTTTTGTTGAGTTGACTTCTGCTGCCCCTGCACTGTAGTCCAGCACAGGGACTGTTCCCCAATTGAGAGTCCGCTACCTAGGGCGGATTGTCAGCTAGGCAGAGACAGTGGTCTATGTGACAACAGAGCCAAACTGTTCCCTTCCCAACATCAAAATATCATTGGCAAGTGACACCAAGATAAGAATCATATCATTGACAGGTGACACCAGTATAGGAACTTTATCACTGACAAGTGGCACTGAACAACTGGGCAATTTTTCCTCTGCACAAGTTTTGATAAATCTCCCCCCATATGTGTAACAATGACACTTGGCCAGGCTTTGCATGCTGCGCTATGGTCAGTGAGGAGTTTCAGCTGCTGGCGCAGGGTATTTAGTTTCCTCCCCACCTTTACGGCTCTTCACCTTTACGGGCTCTTGATTTTTGCCTTGTACCGTCTTTCTGTAGTTTTTTCTGCATTTGCAGTTTTTATCCTGTGTATGTTTACCCTGACTTGTACCCTGACCTTTCCTTTACCCTGACTTGTATCCTGACCTTTCCTTTACCCTGACTTGTATCCTGACCTTTCCTTTACCCTGACTTGTATCCTGACCTTTCCGTTACCCTGACTTGTATCCTGACCTTTCCTTTACCCTGACTTGTATCCTGACCTTTCCTTTACCCTGACTTGTATCCTGACCTTTCCTTTACCCTGACTTGTATCCTGACCTTTCCTTTACCCTGACTTGTATCCTGACCTTTCCTTTACCCTGACTTGTATCCTGACCTTTCCTTTACCCTGACTTGTATCCTGACCTTTCCTTTACCCAGGCTTGTATCCAGGCCTTTCCTCTGTTTTGCTAATATTTTGTACTTCACCTTGGTATAGGTCTGACACATTGTTTTTCTTGCTTTGCCCTTTGCCATGTGTGTTAGTTCTTCTGCTTTATCTTGTTTGAACCTAAACCTGTATTCTGACCTGATTCCAGTGACCTGTATTCCTGTATCCTATGCCTGCTTGTCCGTACTCTGTATACCTGCCGTTATATCTTCTTGGTTCCCTGTTTGTCAGAACTCTTGGTTAACCCTTCGTGTCCTGACCTTTTTACCTTACTTTCACTGTTTTGTTTGTTGATTTGACTTGCGATGGCCTGGCACTTTAGTCCAGCGCAGGGACTAGCGCCCAGTTGAGAGTCCACTACCTAGGGTGAAATGTCAAGCAGACAGGGACAGGCAGGCAGAGAGCAGGGCTTCACTATTCCCTGCCCGACGTGGCAATATCATTGGCAGGTGACACCAGGATAAGAACCATATCACTGGTACAGGTAGGTAGAGAGGCAGGCCTAGAAGTGGAGGCGTGGCACAGGTTGGTCAGGTTTATACCTCCTGAATCCCATAACTTCTACATCCGTGTGTTCATAGATCTCTCTCCATAGGGCGTCAGTCTGTGTTCTGTCCCTGGAAGTCATAGCAGGATTCCTCATTGAGCCGTTCTGGGATGTTCTGTTCCTGTGATCTTCTAGACACGGCTTTGGAATTGAGCCCCCTGCGATTGCCATAGAAACAGACAAGTTATTTCTCAGACATCTGTAGCGCCATAAAGCGACTAGGGGACTCTTAAACTTTAATTCATTGTGATACACGGAAAGTCGTGACAAGTTCTAGGCTGAACCTAATTCTTTGTGTCGTGTCTAGGAGGAGACAGCTGGATGTGCCCACATATGGGGGTGTGCTGTCATATGGGGGTGTGCTGTCATATGGAGGTCTGCTGTCATATTGGGGTGTGCTGTCATATGGGGGTGTGCTGTCATATGGAGGTCTGCTGTCATATTGGGGTGTGCTGTCATATGAGGGTATGCTGTCATATGGGGGTGTGTTGTCATATGGGGGTGTGTTGTCATATGGGGGTGTGTTGTCATATGGGGGTGTGTTGTCATATGGGGGTGTGTTGTCATATGGGGGTCTGCTGTCATATGGGGGTGTGTTGTCATATGGGGGTGTGTTGTCATATGGGGGTGTGTTGTCATATGGGGGTGTGTTGTCATATGGGGGTGTGTTGTCATATGGGGGTCTGCTGTCATATTGGGGTGTGCTGTCATATGAGGGTATGCTGTCATATGGGGGTGTGTTGTCATATGGGGGTGTGTTGTCATATGGGGGTGTGTTGTCATATGGGGGTCTGCTGTCATATGGGGGGGTGTTGTCATATGGGGGTGTGCTGTCATATGGGGGTGTGCTGTCATATGGGGGGGTGTTGTCATATGGGGGTGTGCTGTCATATGGGGGTCTGCTGTCATATGGGGGTCTGCTGTCATATGGGGGGGTGTTGTCATATGGGGTGTGCTGTCATATGGGGGTCTGCTGTCATATGGGGGTCTGCTGTCATATGGGGGGGTGTTGTCATATGGGGTGTGCTGTCATATGGGGGTCTGTTGTCATATGGGGGTCTGCTGTCATTGTGGGGTCCCATGGAGTCACCTTAACGCTAGGGTTACACTCTGATATCATCAACTTTGTTCTAATTTTTGGAGACCTTTCCATACAGTTAATAAGTACATTATGGTGGACAATGAAGACTTTTTCCTAAAGGAGAGGTTTGGGAGGGTGCAGGGCAGCGTAGACGAGAGGTAGAACAATAGTGTGCTGAGATACAACACAACCGATCACATTGTCTAACATTCTTCCTATGTCCCCTTGCTGACAGGAGGTTCTCCATGTTGCAGGAGTAGAGATGCAGCTGACAGCAGCCTATTCCTACCTAACCATCCTACAAGAAGAGTCCGTCCCTGTCCATTCCTATTGCCTGTCCTTCCTACAGATAATCTTACAGAACCTGGAGCACAGAGATATAGGTGAGAACTCTCTATGGTGGTCGTCTGTTTCACATTACTATAATACTACCCCCATGTACAAGAATATAACTACTATAATCCTGCTCCAATATACAAGAATATAACTACTATAATACTGCTTCTATATACAAGAATATAACTACTATAATACTGCTCCTATATACAAGAATATAACTACTATAATACTGCCTCCTATATACAAGAATATAACTACTATAATACTGCTCCTATATTCAAGAATATAACTACTATAATACTGCTCCTATATACAAGAATATAACTACTATAATTCTGCTCCTATATACAAGAATATAACTACTATAATACTGCTCCTATATACAAGAATATAACTACTATAATACTGCCTCCTATATTCAAGAATATAACTACTATAATACTGCTCCTATATACAAGAATATAACTACTATAATACTGCTCCTATACACAAGAATATAATTACTATAATATTGCTCCTATATACAAGAATAACTACTATAATACTGCCCCTATATACAAGAATATAACTACTATAATACTGCCTCCTATATACAAGAATATAACTACTATAATACTGCTCCCTATATACAAGAATATAACTACTATAATACTGCCTCCTATATACAAGAATATAACTACTATAATACTTCTCTCCTATATACAAGAATATAACTACTTTAATACTGCTCCTATATACAAGAATATAACTACTATAATACCGCCTCCTATATACAAGAATATATCCAGTATAATACTGCTCCTATATACAAGAATATAACTACTATAATACTGCCTCCTATATACAAGAATATAACTACTATAATACTGCTCCTATATACAAGAATATAACTACTATAATACTGCTCCCTATATACAAGAATATAACTACTATAATACTGCCTCCTATATACAAGAATATAACTACTATAATACTTCTCTCCTATATACAAGAATATAACTACTATAATACTGCTCCTATATACAAGAATATAACTACTATAATACCGCCTCCTATATACAAGAATATATCCAGTATAATACTGCTCCTATATACAAGAATATAACTACTATAATACTGCCTCCTATATACAAGAATATAACTACTATAATACTGCTCCTATATACAAGAATATAACTACTATAATACTGCTCCTATATACAAGAATATAACTACTATAATACTGCCTCCTATATACAAGAATATAACTACTATAATACTGCTCCTATATACAAAAATATAACTACTATAATACTGCTCCTATATACAAGAATATAACTACTATAATACTGCTCCTATATACAAGAATATAACTACTATAATACTGCCTCCTATATACAAGAATATAACTTCTATAATACTGCTCCTATATACAAGAATATAACTTCTATAATACTGCCCCTATATACAGAAATATAACTACTATAATACTGCTCCTATATACAAGAATATAACTACTATAATACTGCTCCTATATACAAGAATATAACTACTATAATACTGCTCCTATATACAAGAATATGACTAGTATAATACTGCTCCTATATACAAGAATATAACTACTATAATACTGCTCCTATATACAAGAATATAACTACTATAATACTGCCCCTATATACAAGAATATAACTACTATAATACTGCTCCTATATACAAGAATATAACTACTACAATACTGCTCCTATATACAAGAATATAACAACTATAATGCTGCCTCCTATATACAAGAATATAACTACTATAATACTGCTCCTATATACAAGAATATAACTACTATAATACTGCCCCTATATACAAGAATATAACTACTATAATACTGCTCCTATATACAAGAATATAACTACTATAATACTGCTCCTATATACAAGAATATACCTACTATAATACTGCCTCCTATATACAAGAATATAACTACTATAATACTGCTCCTATATACAAGAATATAACTACTATAATACTGCTCCTATATACAAGAATATAACTACTATAATACTGCTCCTATATACAAGAATATAACTACTATAATACTGCCTCCTATATACAAGAATATAACTACTATAATACTGCCCCTATATACAAGAATATAACTACTATAATACTGCTCATATATACAAGAATATAACTACTATAATACTGCTCCTATATACAAGAATATAACTACTATAATACTGCTCCTATATACAAGAATATAACTACTATAATACTGCCTCCTATATACAAGAATATAACTACTATAATACTCCTCCTATATACAAGAATATAACTACTATAATACTGCTCCTATATACAAGAATATAACTACTATAATACTGCTTCTATATACAAGAATATAACTACTATAATACTGCTCCTATATACAAGAATATAACTACTATAATACTGCTCCTATATACAAGAATATAACTACTATAATACTGCCCCTATATACAAGAATATAACTACTGTAATACTGCTCCTATATACAAGAATATAACTACTATAATATTGCTCCTATATACAAGAATATAACTACTATAATACTGCCTCCTATATACAAGAATATAACTACTATAATACTGCCCCTATATACAAGAATATAACTACTATAATACTGCTCCTATATACAAGAATATAACTACTATAATACTGCTCCTATATACAAGAATATAACTACTATAATACTGCTCCTATATACAAGAATATAACTACTATAATACTGCTCCTATATACAAGAATATAACTACTATAATACTGCTCCTATATACAAGAATATAACTACTATAATACTGCTCCTATATACAAGAATATAACTACTATAATACTGCCTCCTATATACAAGACTATAACTACTATAATACTGCTCCTATATACAAGAATATAACTACTATAATACTGCTCCAATATACAAGAATATAACTACTATAATACTGCTCCTTATATACAAGAATATAACTACTATAATACTGCTCCAATATACAAGAATATAACTACTATAATACTGCCTCCTATATACAAGACTATAACTACTATAATACTGCTCCTATATACAAGAATATAACTACTATAATACTGCTCCAATATACAAGAATATAACTACTATAATACTGCTCCTATATACAAGAATATAGCTACTATAATACTGCTCCTATATACAAGAATATAACTACTATAATACTGCTCCTATATACAAGAATATAACTACTATAATACTGCTCCTTATTGACCTCTATAGAATACTTTGCTGTAGTTTTCATTGTCCCATTGTAGATTTGCAGCTTTGTTTGCTCTCCGGCGCCGGTCACATGATCGCAGCACTTATCAGACGTCGGGCTCAGGAGACAGTAGATGTATCTGTTGATCCCCGGCCATGTGCGTTGTTTTCATCTCTGAGGTTTCTTCTCTCTCGTGGAGACGCAGACATCTTGCTGTTTTATTGGATCTGAATGGTTTCTGAGCAGTGAAATTAATTAGGATTTTCCATTATCTGAGATCATTGTGATCCGCGGGGCGTCGTCTGATATCGCATTATCAGTCACTTTTATAAAGCTTCAATACTTAAAGCGGTATTTCCCAACCAGAGTGCTTCCAGCTGTTGTAAAACTACAACTCCCAGCATGCCCAGACAGCCAATGGCCGAAGGCTGGCCAAGCATGCTGGGAGTTGTAGTTTTGCATCAGCCGGAGGCACCCTGGTTGTGAAACCTATACTTAAAGGGGTACTCCGGTGGAAAACATATATTTTTTAAATCAACTGGTGCCAGAAAGTTATACAGATTTGTAAATTACTTCTATTTAATAATCTTAATCCTTCCAGTACTTATCAACTGCTGTATGCTCCACAGGAAGTTGTGTAGTTCTTTCCAGTCTGACCACAGTGCTCTCTGCTGACACCTCTGTCCATGTCAGGAACTGTCCAGAGTAGCAGCAAATCCCCATAGTGAACCTCTCCTGCTCTGGACAGTTCCTGACATGGACAGAGGTGTCAGCAGAGAGCACTGTGATCAGACAGAAAAGAACTACACAACTTCCTGTGGAGCATACAGCAGCTGATAAGTACTGGAAGGGTTAAGATTTTTAAATAGAAGTAATTTACAAATCTGTTTACTATAACTTTCTGGCACCAGTTGATTTAAAAAAAAAATGTTTAAAAAAAAAATGTTTTCCAGTGTAGTAGCCCTTTAAAGGGGTACTCCCATGGAAAACAATTTTTTTTTTAAATCAACTGGTGCCAGAAAGTTAAACAGATTTGTAAATAACTTCTATTTAAAAATCGTAACCCTTCCAGTACTTTTTAGGGGCTATATACTAAAGAGAAATCTAAAAATGAAATACATTTCCTCTGATATCATGACCACAGTGCTCTCTGCTGTCCATTTTAGGAACTGTCCAGAGCAGGAGAAAATCCCCATAGCAAACGTATGCTGCTCTGGACAGTTCCTAAAATGGGCAGCAGCGGTCAGCAGAGAGCACTGTGGTCATGACATCAGAGGAAATGCATTTCTTTTTTCGATTTCTCTTTAGTATACAGCCCCTAATAAGTACTGGAAGGATTAAGATTTTTTTTAATAGAAGTGATTTACAAATCTGTTTAACTTTCTGGCACCAGTTGATTTAAAAAAAAAAAAAAAAAGTTTTCCACGGGAGTACCCCTTTAAAGGGTTATTCAATCCATTGACATCCTATCCTAAGAATAGGGGATAAAATGTCTGATCGCAGTGGGCCCGGTCCGGGACCCCCTGCTATCTCTGGGCCGGCAGCCGTCACGCCCTCTCCCATAGACATAAAGAGTCACGACCCAGCTGCCTGAAGCCGACGTTCTGAACATAAATGTTTGGAACAGCGGGGGTGCCAGAGATTGTGGGGAGGACATCTTTATCCCCCTATGCTTTGGATAGGGGATAAGATGTCTAGGGGTGGAGTACCCCTTTAAAGCCAATTTTCCCCACAGATTACAGCTGGTGGCTGAGGGTCCCAGCACAGAAACCCCTTCTCACTGGGGTCGGGCTGGTCAGGAGGTGCAGGTCCCTCGTGGCCTCTATACTTATGGGCAGCTCATATGTTGTGTGCTGGAAAACTCTGATTAACCAAAACTTTTTGATATGTCTTTAGGGCGGTGTTTCCTAACCTGCCTCCAGCTGTTGCAAAACTACAACTCCCAGCATGCCCGGACAGTCTTTGTCACTTAGACACTGACACATCAAAATCTTTTGACATGTCTCTAGGGCAGTTATTCCTAACCAGGGTGCCTCCAGCTGTTGCAAAACTACAACTCCCAGCATGCCCGGACAGCCTTCGGCTGTCCGGGCATGCTGGGAGTTGTAGTTTTGCAAAAGCTGGAGGCACCCTGGTTGGGAAAGACTGGTCTAGAGTGACAGTGCTGTGTGACTCAGCATTAGTACAGAAATGCTGCATGATACTCTGGAGAGGATGTTAGGAGACGCGATGCTCTGCAGGTCCAGTTACATTTTTTCGGTGTTTGTTTTGCAGGTGTAAGCAATGCCTGGCTGGAGACCCTGCTTGCGGTTATAGACGTCCTGCCGAAGGAGACCCTCCGACACGAGGTAACAGAGGAGATCGCCTGTTCTGTATCTTGATCCATTTAGAGAGGACGAAGAAGAAAAAGACGTCGTCTATATATCTGTACAGATCATGATGTATAATTATAACTCTGGACCTCTGCACCACCAGTGAACTTACCATTACGAAAAACTTTTCACAAGTCATAGGGACATGTCTAAAGTTTTGGGTCACGAGATGACGAGAGCGTGCCAGGAGAATGGCGTGCTTAGAGTGATCTCTTCCCGCTCCGTGTCTATGTGAGCAAGGTGATCCCATAGACTTACATTATGAGACTGCCTCGGTCACGTGACACAGAGCCGAGGGAGAAAGTTCTAAGCGCGTGCTTCTTCAGGCTTGCTCTCGTCATCTTGCGACCCCGACCTATCAAAACTTTTGACTTGTCTCTACAACATATCACTAGTTTTTTGTAATGACAATGACCATTCAAATTTGGGCATCTGTACTCCCTGTCTCTGTCTGAATGCCTTTAAAGGGGTACTCTAGAGTAAAAGAAAAAAAAAACAAATTAACTGCTGTCAGAAAGTTATACAGATTTGTAAATGACTTCTATTAAAAAATTGTAACCCTTCCAGTACTTATCAGCTGCTGTATGCTCCACAGGAAGTTGTGTTGTTATTTCCAGTCGGACCACACTGCTCTCTGCTGACACCTCTGTCCATGTCAGGAACTGTCCGGAGCAGGAGAGGTTTGCTATGGGGATTTGATCCTGGTCTGGTCAGTTCCTGACATGGACAGAGGTGTCAGCAGAGAGCACTGTGTTGAGACTGGAAAGAGCTACACAACTTCCTGTGGAGCATACAGCAGCTGATAAGTACTGGAAGGATTAAGATTTTTCAATAGAAGTAATTTACAAATCTGTATAACTTTCTGTCACAGATTTGAATTTTTTTTTCTCCAGAGTACCCCTTTAATTATCTAAATCAGTGTTCCCCTACCTGTGGCCCTTCAACCGTTGCAGAACTACACCTCTCATCATGCCTTTACAGCCTTTGGGCTGATCTTTTGATCTCTTGGATCAGTTGTCCCGCCAACCTGTCGTCCCTTTCCATCTATTGCAAAACTACAACTCCCATCATGCTCTGATATCTGAACGATAATTCTTTCTGGGAGTTGTAGTTTTGCAACAGCTGGAGACACACGGTTTTGAAAACACTGTCCTAGGGGGTTGTAGTGAATGCGAGCTTTTCAGTGGGTCTGAAGTTTTTTTCTTCAAACAAGTAAATTATGTCGGTAAATTGGCGAGAACATCGCGGCGTCGCTGCCTGGTAACCAGCTGCTTCAGTACAAAGTATCTGCAATACAAATGAGGGAAGTGTAATAGCGTACAGTATGTGAGAGCGTCCCCGGGTGACCCCATCACAGCGACAGATCCGTCACCCGGAGCCTCAAAATCCACCTAAAATATTCCGAACACATAAAACCCTACAGCCCCAGGTCACATATAGAATAAACATTGGTTATACGATCAGTACATTACATCACTGATAGGGTTACATCCTGTCATTATTTTATTTACATTTAATAAGCATTAAAATAAAACATAACAATAAAACAAATAATCTAGACCTTAACCTATATCTTTAAATACTCTGTACAACATATACAGACGAGTCAATAAGCGCGTTGGCTGATCAAGCCTGATTCACACCAAATACACCCACACACATGGGCAAAATTATATCATTGTTTTTATAAATAATATTTGTAACAGAGTAATAAACTATATACAGTATCTATATAAGTATACTAACCCCTGGTCCAAACATAAATAAATAAATAGTAACATATTTATCAACTGTATACAGTAGCTTTATACGTATACAAACCCCTGGTCCAAACATAAATAAATAAATATAAATAATAATAGTAAAATATTTATCAACTGTATACAGTAGCTATAAAAGTAAACAAACGCCTTGTCCAAACATAAATAAATACATTTATATAAATAAATGAATATTTAATGTATTTATTTTTTATTCATTTAGTTATTTATTTAATTAAATGAATGAATAAAAATAATATTGTAACATATTCATGAACTTTATACAGTACCTATATAAGTATACTAAACCCTGGTCTAAAAATAAATGAATGCAATATGAATAAATAAATGAATTAATTAATTAATAAATAAAAATAATAATGTAACATATTAATAAACTATGTACAATATCTATATAAGTATACTAACCCCTGGTCCAAACATAAAGAAATAAATAGTAACATATTTATCAACTGTATCCAGTAGCTTTATATGTCTACAAACCCCTGGTCCAAACATAAATAAATATAAATAATAATAATAAAATATTTATCAACTGTATACAGTAGCTATATAAGTAAACAAACGCCTTGTCCAAACATAAATAAATGAATATAAATAAATAAATAAATGAATAATGTATTTATTTATTTTTTATTTATTAATTTAGTTAGTTATTTAATTAATTAATTAAATGAATAAATAAAAATAATATTGTAACACATTCATGAACTTTATACAGTACCTATAGAAGTATACTAAACCCTGGTCCAAAAATAAATGAATATAATATAAACAAATAAATAAATGAATTAATAAATAAATAAAAATAATAATGTAACATATTAATAAACTATGTACAGTATCTATATAAGTATACTAACCCCTGGTCCAAAAATAAATAAATAAACAATTTAATATAAATAAATGAATAAATAAATATAAATGATAATTGTAACATATTAATAAAACATATACAGTACCTATATAATTATACTAACGCTCCGTCCAAAGATAAATAAATATATGAATGAATAAATAAATATAAATAGTAATTGTAACATATTATTAAACTATATACAGTACCTTTTTATAAGTATACAAATGCTTGGTCCAAAAATAAATAAATAAATAAAAATGTATCAATAAATAAATAAATAGAAATAAATTTATCAATAAATATATGTATAAACAAATTAATAAATAGAAATACATTTATCAATAAATATAAATAAATGTAATATATATATATATATATATATGTATGTATATATATATATATATTTATTTATTTTAAGTTACATACTCCAGAGCTGCACTCACTATTCTGCAATTATCAGAACTGAAATCTCCCGGCTTGTTCAGCAAAACCGTTGTCTTTAAACCAGGCTCAATGTAAAGTAGGAACCACTCCACTGAGGCATGCTGTGAGTTGTAGTTCCACAACAGTTGGGGAGCTGCAGGTTGCAGACCACAAAGTGCATGAGTTAGAGCTGTAAACAGTGACATCTAGTGGCCATGATGAGGTACAACACCATGACCCATCATAACATTCAGTAAAGGGTTTTGGATAAATACAATGTATATTTTGTAGCTGATTCCTCTGGTTTTCTTTTTTAATATTCTTCTTACTTGCTCTTTAATTTCTGTACAGATCCTCAATCCTCTTGTATCCAAAGCACAACTGTCTCAGACGTTACAGTCACGACTCACAAGCTGTAAAATCCTAGGAAAACTTGCCAGCAAGTTCGAAGCTCATATGTAAGTGTCGGGAATCTCCTTGTAAGAAACATCTGCGTCATATTTTTATCTGCAGCAACTTTTGCATTTGTTTTTTATATATTTTTGTGTTAAAGCTCTTGATTATTTCAAGATCTCCTCTGCTTTCGTGTCAAAATATAGAAAGGCATTGTATGAAGCGTAGCTGTCATTTCCGGAGACTTTTTAGAATAAGCTGTCCTTTGTGTTGCCATAAGGAGCAGCACTAATTTCTGGCCATTATATGACTTGTATAAAGAGATTTTCAGCAGATTTCTGCTCTGCAGGCTTCATCTGTAATTTGCAGTTCACCCAGAGCTGGTGGGTCAAGCTCCCCTCCTCCCTCCATAGAGTTGTACTGCTTGTCTTGCCGATACAGGACAACTCTGAGCTGATTTTCACAGAAAAGAGATTTGAAGGGGTATTCTGCTGTGCCCCAGTGTTCAGAACATTTTGTTCCGAACGCTTGGAGCGGGCAGCGGGGTCGTGAAGTCACAGCCATGCCCCTCGTGACGTCACACCACGCCCCCTCAATGCAAATCTATGGGAGGGGGCGTGACGCAGTCACCCCCCCTCCCATAGACTTGCATTGAGGGGGCGTGGCCGTGACATCACGAGCCCCGCATCGACAGTCATTCGGCACGGAGTGAACTATGCTCCGTGCACTGGATGTCTGGGGTGCCGCAGCCATTTTGTTCCGAACGCTTGGAGATTAAGATTTTGTAATAGAAGTAATTTACATATCTGTTTAACTTTCTGGCACCAGAAAGTTTTCCACCGGAGTACCCCTTTAATTGGAAAACTTTTTTTTTTTTTATCAACTGGGGCCAGAAAGTTAAACAAATTTGTAAATGACTTCTATTAAAAAAATCTTAATCCTTCCAGTACTTATCAGCTGCTGTTATGATCCACATGTTTTTGAATTTCCTTTCTGCCTGACTACAGTGCTCTCTTCTGACACCTCTGTCCATTTTAGGAACTGTCCTAAGAGCAGGAGAGCAGGAGGGGTTTTCTATGGGTATCTGGACAGTTCCTGACATGGACAGAGGTGTCAGCAAAGAGCACTGTGGTCAGGCAGAAAGGAAAATCAAAAAGAAAAGAACTTCCTGTGGATCATAACAGCAGCTAATAAGTACTGGAAGGATTAAGATTTTTTTTTATAGAAGTCATTTTCAAATCTGAATAAAATAAAAAGTAGAGAATTTGGCTGGTTCTCAAGGACTCTAAATCAGCAGTGACAGAGAAACTGTATCTGATCTAGAATGTAGCAGTGGAAAAAAGTAAAAAAGTAAGCTGAGAATGTGGATGTAGTCACTAAAGATAATGAGGATACAATGAGGATAATCTGTTTAACTTTATTGGGACCAGTTGGTTTAAAAAAAAAAAAAAAAAAATGTTTTCCAGTGGAGTACCCCTTTAAAAACCCTGTACTGGTTTAGTTCTGCTCACACAGCTGATGAGCTTGTTACATTGTATCACAGTAGGTAAGAGCAGGAGAGGTTTGTGGTGCCCCAGTGTTTAGCTGACAGCATTTTGCCTACACCGATACATTGTAACAACTTGAGAAACCTGTCGGCACTTACATGGGATCTTTGCAGCAGCTTATTCAGGAGCAGTTTTGTGTATTATCCCTCTGTATACTGCAGGGGCTATAGACGTTCCTATACAAATATAGAATCTAACGATTCATCAGGTTTAATGCAGAGTGTTTTCTGTATATTACAGAGTTAAACGCGACATTCTCCCCCTAGTGGAATCCTTGTGTCAGGACGTGGAGTATGAAGTGCGCTCTTGTATGTGTCGCCAGCTGGAGTTCATAGCTCAGGGTATAGGGTAAGTAAAGAGTCTCCTCCTGTGTTACTGATCCTTAATAAGATCAACGTTGTGTTATTATGGGGCGTCAAGTTCTATTTACAGTCACAGTTTTGCAGAATTTGAAGCTGTAATCACCCAGTATCCCCTGCTTGTTCAGTGTCTGCACAAAATATCCTTTCTGGGAAGTGTCGTCTTTAATTCATGAATAATGAAAGGAAAGGGTTATATATAAGGCAGGGTCTGACCGCAAATAACAACAGCAGAATAGTGAGTACAGCTCTGGAGTATAATACAGGATATAACTCAGGATCAGTACAGGATAAGTAATGTAATGTATGTACACAGTGACCTCACCAGCAGAATAGTGAGTACAGCTCTGGAGTATAATACAGGATATAACTCAGGATCAGTACAGGATAAGTAATGTAATGTATGTACACAGTGATCTCACCAGCAGAATAGTGAGTACAGCTCTGGAGTATAATACAGGATATAACTCAGGATCAGTACAGGATAAGTAATGTAATGTATGTACACAGTGACCTCACCAGCAGAATAGTGAGTACAGCTCTGGAGTATAATACAGGATATAACTCAGGATCAGTACAGGATAAGTAATGTAATGTATGTACACAGTGACCTCACCAGCAGAATAGTGAGTACAGCTCTGGAATATAATACAGGATATAACTCAGGATCAGTACAGGATAAGTAATGTAATGTATGTACACAGTGACCTCACCAGCAGAATAGTGAGTACAGGTCTGGAGTATAATACAGGATATAACTCAGGATCAGTACAGGATAAGTAATGTAATGTATCTACACAGTGACCTCACCAGCAGAATAGTGAGTGCAGCTCTGGAGTATAATACAGGATATAACTCAGGATCAGTACAGGATAAGTAATGTAATGTATGTGCACAGTGACCTCACCAGCAGAATAGTGAGTACAGCTCTGGAGTATAATACAGGATATAACTCAGGATCAGTACAGGATAAGTAATGTAATGTATGTACACAGTGACCTCACCAGCTGAATAGTGAGTACAGCTCTGGAGTATAATACAGGATATAACTCAGGATCAGTACAGGATAAGTAATGTAATGTATGTACACAGTGACCTCACCAGCAGAATAGTGAGTACAGCTCTGGAATATAATACAGGATATAACTCAGGATCAGTACAGGATAAGGAATGTATTGTATGTACACAGTGACCTCACCAGCAGAATAGTGAGTACAGCTCTGGAGTATAATACAGGATATAACTCAGGATCAGTACAGGATAAGTAATGTAATGTATGTACACAGTGACCTCACCAGCAGAATAGTGAGTACAGCTCTGGAATATAATACAGGATATAACTCAGGATCAGTACAGGATAAGTAATGTATGTACACAGTGACCTCACCAGCAGAATAGTGAGTGCAGGTCTGGAGTATAATACAGGATATAACTCAGGATCAGTACAGGATAAGTAATGTAATGTATGTACACAGTGACCTCACCAGCAGAATAGTGAGTACAGCTCTGGAGTATAATACAGGATATAACTCAGGATCAGTACAGGATAAGTAATGTAATGTATGTACACAGTGACCTCACCAGCAGAATAGTGAGTACAGCTCTGGAATATAATACAGGATATAACTCAGGATCAGTACAGGATAAGTAATGTAATGTACGTACACAGTGACCTCACCAGCAGAATAGTGAGTGTAGCTCTGGGGTATAATACAGGATATAACTCAGGATCAGTACAGGATAAGTCATGTAATGTATGTACACAGTGACCTCACCAGCAGAATAGTGAGTACAGCTCTGAGGTATAATACAGGATATAACTCAGGATCAGTACAGGATAAGTAATGTAATGTATGTACACAGTGATCTCACCAGCAGAATAGTGAGTGCAGCTCTGGAGTATAATACAGGATATAACTCAGGATCAGTACAGGATAAGTAATGTAATGTATGTACACAGTGACCTCACCAGCAGAATAGTGAGTGCAGCTCTGGAGTATAATACAGGATATAACTCAGGATCAGTACAGGATAAGTAATGTAAAGTATGTACTCAGTGACCCCACCAGCAGAATAGTGAGTGCAGCTCTGGAGTATAATTTGCAGTGATGTAGAAGAGACCCCTGATGATGAATCTCTCATAGTATAGTATTCGCTGCTGCTGTCTGTTCCTATTTAGTAATATATTAGGTTATACAGCAGCGCTCTTCCTCCGGAGGGCGCCGCGCACTACTTTTATAATTACTATAATCTCCGGGGGGACGCTCGCTCTTCGCTTTTCATTATACAGAGATGTGACTTTCCTCAGTATTAGACCAGTCTCTTAATTAGGACGCTCCCAGAATGCAGAGTGTGAACAGGGAGGACATTGCTATAAGGTCAGGTGTTGGTGCTTCGGTCTTATGTGTGGGGGGCTCATAGAGAATGGCTGATGCTGTCGCCCCCTCTGTGGGGGAGTCTTTACATTCATGCAGCCCCCTCTGAGTGGGTTGTGCACTTATCCTTCGCAGATATGAGGGGGAGTCTCCTTGGCCCGGTTGCTAACAAAAGACTCCAGAAGGCGATGCGTCCATTATACGCCGCGCAGTGACTCATGTGTGATGTCTATCGTCTCTATCAGCGTTTCCCAGCCACGGTGCCTCCAGCTGTTGGTTGCAAAACTACAACTCCTAGCATGTTGAACTCCCATTCAGACAGCTCTGGCTAATATAGAAAATGGTGGAGAGATTCATTGTCAGGGGTCTCTTCTACATCACTGCAAAAAGAGACATCTGATTTATCCTTATATGACAGCCAAATATGCATCTTCAGGTGGTGTCACATCCTGTATTATACTCCAGAGCTGCACTCACTATTCTGCTGGTGAGGTCACTGTGTACATACATTACATAACTTATCCTGTACTGATCCTGAGTTATATCCTGTATTATACACCAGAGCTGCACTCACTATTCTGCTGGTGAGGTCACTGTGTACATACATTACATTACTTATCCTGTACTGATTCTGAGTTATATCCTGTATTATACTCCAGAGCTGTACTCACTATTCTGCTGGTGAGGTCACTGTGTACATACATTACATTACTTATCCTGTACTGATCCTGAGTTATATCCTGTATTGTACTCCAGAGCTGTACTCACTATTCTGCTGGTGAGGTCAATGTGTACATACATTACATTACTTATCCTGTACTGATCCTGAGTTATATCCTGTATTATATTCCAGAGGTGTACTCACTATTCTGCTGGTGAGGTCACTGTGTACATACATTACATTACTGATCCTGTACTGATCCTGAGTTATATCCTGTATTATACTCCAGAGCGGTACTCACTATTCTGCTGGTGAGATCACTGTATACATACATTACTTATCCTGTACTGATCCTGAGTTATATCCTTTATTATACTTCAGAGCTGTACTCACTATTCTGCTGGTGGGGTCACTGTGTACATACATTACATTACTTATCCTGTACTGATCCTGAGTTATATCCTGTATTATACTCTAGAGCTGCACTCACTATTCTGCTGGTGAGGTCACTGTGTACATACATTACATTACTTATCCTGTACTGATCCTGAGTTATATCCTGTATTATACCCCAGAGCTGCACTCACTATTCTGCTGGTGAGGTCACTGTGTACATACATTACTTATTCTGTACTGATCCTGTACTGATCCTGAGTTCTGTGTGATTATAGGGTCATTCACATTTGGGGTATCTGTGGTGAGGACTTGTACAGGGCCGGATGATTATGAGACCTACAGATAGTGATGTTGACGTTGTTCTTTGTTGCAGGGCAGAATTAACAAAAGCCGCCATTCTCCCGGAGCTGATAGAACTGGCCAGAGATGAGGGGAGCAGCGTGCGACTCGCTGCCTTCGAGACTTTGGTGAATTTACTCTCCATGTTTGATCACGGTAAGTCCTGAGAAATAAGAACAGTTCCCCAGGAAAGGGGGAGATTCAGACGGAGCTGATTTGTTTGAAGAAATGTCTCCAGCTGGTTTATTTATCTGAACTATCTGAGCAGGAATCTCTGCAACAAATCCTCCGTGTGTGAACTCGACCTAAGAAAACATTTCTGGAGAACAGTATTCAGTATAAGGCCGTCTAGACCCGTCCCGTTCTTCTGCCGTCAAAAATAAAAACGGACTTTAAGAAAAAATGGACAATTACGGATGCAAACGGATGTTATCCGTTTGGATCCGTTATTGTTCAGTTAATAAACCAAAAAAATAAAAATAAAAATGTTTTGTTCTGAGCGTGCTCAGAAGTAAAAACGGATCAAAAAACTGATGCAAATAGATGACATTAAAGGCTCATCCGTTTTCCATAGACTTCAATGTTTAATTTACTGTATCCGTTTTTTCTTCAGTTTTTTTGACGGGAGAAAATATACAGTACTACATGCACCGTATCTTCTCCCGTAAAAAAAATCACTTCCTTGATTGACAGCTGTGAGCGCAGGGCTCCTCCCACCGTCAGCTTGTGTCCTGCTGCTGTCAGTGAGGACAAGCTGGGAGTTGTAGTTTTGCAACAGCTGGAGGCACCCTGGTTGGCAAACACTGGGCTAGATCATTGTTCATCATTAACCAGTGTACTGGCCCTTTAAATGGGCGCTGTCAGATACAAAAACTTTTGATATGTTGTAAAGCATGTATAACCAATAGGTTTTGCAATTACTTTCATTAGTAAATGTTCAGTATTTCATAGTGATAAAACCAAAATCAACTGCCCCCCCCCCCCGCCTGCTCAGACAAATACTAGTCCTGCTGTGTCCATGAGTCATCACCTATGTCATGGACACACTTGATTGACAGCTGTGAGTGCAGGGCTCCTCCCACTGTCATCTTGTGTCCCGCTACTGTCAGTGAGGACAAGCTGGGAGTTGTAGTTTTGCTAATGCCAGGAGAGATGTGAGCAGACAGCATACTGAGGGAGGGGGCGGAGACCTGCACAGTGAGGCCACGCCCCCTCCCTTTGAGAGGAATTCAGACTAGTGAGCTAAATTACAAGTGTAATAAAAAAATAGATAAAGGCGCTAGACACATAAAAATTACATGTACAAGGTCAGGATTAGGTACTGAGTGATATATTTAAAAAAAATGTTTTTTTTGTTGGATCTGACGGGTACGCTTTAAGTCACCTTATGTTGGGAAACCCCTTTAAAGCCAGCGCTAGGATCAAAGTGCCTGCCCCTGCCCAAATCACTGAAATATCGCCTCTGTGGCAGTGGAGACCATCAAACCCAATCCATCTAGTTCTGTACAGTCCTATTGGAGTTCGGCAGATGACTGGTTGCAGCTCCAGATGTGACTGGAGTATTAGGGGCTAGAAATCAGGGTGAGATAAGTGAAGCAGAATGTCCGCAAAGCGAATGATGTCATCTGATCTGTAACATGGTATATGGAAAGGAAGTAGCTCGCCAGCACTGCTGCAGTTAATATTGTGAGAATGCCAAACCCGTGCACTGGCAGGAGCGAAGGAAACCGCAACGGCACCGCAACTGTCCACTTGGAAATGACAAAAAGAAGAGACCAGACGGCACTCACCAATCAGTGTAGTACTTTATTTCTTCAGTGTGCACATACAGCGGCTGGACAGACAGCGGGAGAAGCCACGGGACGAATCGTTTCATGCGTAATGACGCACTTCCTCTAGCCGACGCTCCGAGCGTCGGCTAGAGGAAGTGCGTCATTACGCACAACACGATTTGCCCCGTGGCGTCTGCCGCTGTATGTGCACAATGAAGAAATAAAGTACTCCACTGATTGGTGAGTGCCGTCTGGTCTCTTCTTTTTGTCATTTCCAAGTCCTTGCATTCTTCAGACCATCGCATAGTGGACAGTTGCGGTGCCGGTGCGGTTTCCTATGCAGATACATTATACTGATACGTGAACGTAGACGCCAAGAGCTCGCCCCCATGTGCAGCCGCCACAGTCACATAATCACCCTCCATAGCCGCTCGTAAAAATCACTTCATCTTTTGGAAAAAGATGTAAATTTGCGCCATGGTCCTCCAAGAATAATGTACAGTATACGCATATATACACACAATACAATGTAATGATATAATAATAAAATATAAAAATATAATTATACAAGATAATAATACAATATTATGATATAATAATACATTATAATACAATTATACAAGATAATGATACAATGTAATGTTATAATAATAAAATATAAAAATATAATTATACAAGATAATAACACAATATAAGATATAATAATACATTATAATACAATTATACAAGATAACAATACAATGTAATGTTATAATAATAAAATATAAAAATATAATTATACAAGATAATAACACAATATAAGATGTAATAATACATTATAATACAATTATACAAGATAATAATACAATGTAATGTTATAATTACACATTCTATTTATACCCAGATAATATACTGTAATCATATTGTAATACAAAGTATAAATACAATATATAATTATACAAGATAGTAAATATTACAATGTAATGGTATAATAATATATTATAACACCATTATACACAATAATAATACAATGTAATGATATAATAATACATTATAATACAATTATACACGATAATAATACAATGTAATGATATAATACATTATAATACAATTATACACGATAATAATACAATGTAATGATATAATAATAAAATATAAAAATATAATTATACAAGATAATAATACAATATTATGATATAATACATTATAATACAATTATATAAGATAATGATACAATGTAATGTTATAATAATAAAATATAAAAATATAATTATACAAGATAATAATACAATATTATGATATAATAATACATTATAATACAATTATACAAGATAATGATACAATGTAATGTTATAATAATAAAATATAAAAATATAATTATACAAGATAATAATACAATATTATGATATAATAATACATTATAATTCAATTATACAAGATAACAATACAATGTAATGATATAATAATATACTATAATACAATTATACAAGATAACAATACAATGTAATGTTATAATAATAAAATATAAAAATATAATTTTACAAGATAATAACACAATATAAGATGTAATAATACATTATAATACAATTATACAAGATAACAATACATTGTAATGATATAATAATAAAATATAAAAATATAATTATACAAGATAATGATACAATATTATGATATAATACATTATAATACAATTATACAAGATAACATTACAATGTATTGATATAATAATAAAATATAAAAATATAATTATACAAGATAATACCACAATATAAGATATAATAATACATTATAATACAATTATACAAGATAATAATACAATGTAATGGTATAATTACACATTCTATTTATACCAGATAATATACTGTAATCATATTGTAATACAAAGTATAAATACAATATATAATTATACAAGATAGTAAATATTACAATGTAATGGTATAATAATATATTATAACACCATTATACACGATAATAATACAATGTAATGATATAATAATACATTATAATGCAATTATACATGATAATAATACAATGTAATGATATAATACATTATAATACAATTATACACGATAATAATACAATGTAATGATATAATACATTATAATACAATTATACACGATAATAATACAATGTAATGATATAATAATATACTATAATACAATTATACAAGATAGTAATACAATGTAATGATATAATAATATATTATAATACAATTATACAAGATAGTAATACAAAGTAATGATATAATAAAATGTAAAATTATAACTATACAAGCTAATAATGCAATCTAATAAAACATTATAATACATTTATACAAGATAACAATACCATGTAATGATATAATAATAAAATATAATGATACAATATAATAATACATTATTTTACATTTATACAAGATAAAAATACAAAGTAATGATTTAATAATAGTATAAAAATATAATTATACAAGATAATAATACAATGTAATGGTATAATTACACATTCTATTTATACCAGATAATATACTGTAATCATATTGTAATACAAAGTATAAATACAATATATAATTATACGAGATAGTAAATATTACAATGTAATGGTATTATAGTGATCTAATATAACAAGAACACAATGTAATATAATAATAATAAAACACTGTAATATAATAATAATAACAATAAAACAATGCAATAATGTGATAAAACAATATAATGTAATGACACAATGTAATTAGAGATGAGCGAATTTACAGTAAATTCGATTCGTCACGATCTTCTCGGCTCGGCAGTTGATGACTTTTCCTGCATAAATTAGTTCAGCTTTCCGGTGCTCCCGTGGGCTGGAAAAGGTGGATACAGTCCTAGGAGACTCTTTCCTAGGACTGTATCCACCTTTTCCAGCCCACCGGAGCACCGGAAAGCTGAACTAATTTATGTAGGATAAGTCATCAACTGCCGAGCCGAGAAGTTCGTGACAAATCGAATTTACTGTAAGTTCGGTCATCTCTAAATGTAATATGATAATAACAACAATAAAACAATGTAATAATGTTATAAAACTATATAATGTAATGACACAATGAATTATAATAATAACAATAAAACAATGTAGTAATATGATAAAACAATATTATAATGTAATTACACAATGTAATAATATGATAAAACAATATTATAATGTAATGATAAAATAATAATCTCATATTACAATATGATGTAATGACACAATGTAATATAACAATAACGCAATGTAATATAATAAGAAACAATGTAATATAACAATACAATCATTTCTCTGTTTCAGATGACAGAAGTCAGATCGTCCTCCCAATGGTCAAGTCGTTTTGTGAGAAATCCTTCAAAGCCGATGAATCCGTCCTCACGTCTCTGTCCCTGCACCTCGGAAAACTCTGCCACGGATTACAAGGTGAGATACTATAGTTCACCTATCATTTCCTCAGTCCTGGGTGCTGAGATCCCCCGCGCTTTGCCCCTTTCTTTCTGTTTTGCACAACTTAGAAAGCGGAAGGGAACGATATATATGGACTTGCCAATATTCTGCAGAAGTATATGGCATCACAGTCCTCCCACCATGTCTACTCCCCTCCCACAGCAATCCTGTCACTCCCCCGCCCAGAGCTGCCGCAGAGAATTCCAGTACACAGCAGACTATTGTTCTGCAGCTCCTGCTGTATTCATTCCCTATCTGCTCCGCTGTCTGTAGTGGGGGCTTGTCAGGGGGGGGTGATATCACTCAGGTGGCGGGGCTAGAGATCAGCGAAAAAATCTAGCCATTCCTCCTGAGACAGCAGAGAATAATGTGTTATCCAAGGAGAGAGGGAGGAGCTTGGGAGCTTCTGAGACAACACTACACTGTCAATGAGAGGACTACACAACTTCCTGTCAGGAGAAAAGGGGGAGCCGGAGAGCTGCAAAGACAACACCACACTGACAATGAAAGGACTACACAACTTCCTGTCAGGAGAAAGGGGGAGCCGGGGAGCTGCTAAGACAACACCACACTGACAATGAGAGGACTACACAACTTCCTGTCAGGAGAAAGGGGGAGCCGGGGAGCTGCTAAGACAACACCACACTGACAATGAAAGGACTACACAACAACCTGTCAGGGCTTGATCACACAAAACATGCTGAAGCCGCTACAATTTGTGATAACACTATATAAGTAAGTTATGTGTCTTGCGGGGCATAGTCTTATATAAATACAATTTTCTGATACCGGAATACCCCTTTAAAGATTCAAAAGAACAGGAATAGTGTTGCGTGAACTACAACTCCCAGCATGATTTGGTTGGTGACCACAGTGTAGTGCGGCATTATCATCCTGTATTAGTCTCTGCGCTCGGTGACCCTGAACTTGTTGTTCTGTACGAGTCGGATCCGTGCAGCGATACCTGATGTTACCTCTCATATCAGCGCCGCAGCATCATTGTGCCGCGGACCCCCGGCTCTACCTGACTATACGTAGAGGGTATTTACTTCCCAATAAGTCAGGGAATCGCAGAACTGGCAGATGCCCAACACAGTCACCC